>NC_084744.1:31050006-31230006 GCF_033978785.1 Entelurus aequoreus | reverse complement strand
AGACCAAGAACCGCCAAGTGACCAAGAACCGCCAAGTGACCAAGAACCGCCAAGTGACCAAGACCAAGAACCGCCAAGTGACCAAGACCCTCCAAGCCCAGACCAAGACCCTCCAAGCCCAGACCCAGACCAAGACCCTCCAAACCCAGACCAAGACCAAGACCCTCCAAGCCCAAACCAAGACCAAGACACCCCAAGCCCAAACCAAGACCAAGACACCCCAAGCCCAAACCAAGACCAAGACACCCCAAGCCCAATCCAAGTCCAAGACCAACCACGCCAAGTCCAAGACCAAGACCAACCACGCCAAGTCCAAGACCAAGACCAACCATACCAAGACCAAGACCCCCGCCAAGACCAAGACCCCCGCCAAGACCAAGACCCCAGCCAAGACCAAGATCCCCGCCAAGACCAAGACCCACGCCAAGACCAAGACCCTCGCCAAGACCCGCCACGCCAAGCTTCGCCGCCTGATGCGCCACGCCAAGCTTCGCCGCCTGCCATGATGACGACACGCCTGCCTCCTCGTCTGCCACGAAGGTGGCCACTGCCTGGTCGTCCGCCACGCCAAGTGCGCCCACCTCCTCATCGGCCATGGATATGGCCATTCCCGGGTCGCCCACCTCGTCAGGTACAGCGGTGGTCTACGCGTCGCCGCCACCCCCCACATTAAAGAGGAAGATGAGACGCCACAGACCCATAGTTTTAAACTGACCCTTCACATTAAAGGACAAGCAGATGAGGCACTGATCTTACACATCAAACATGAAGAGGAGGACTCACTCACTCCTCACTTTAAGGAGCAAGTGAACCCGCTGACCCCTCACATTAAAAAGGAAGAGGAGGACCCACTGACCCCCTACTTAAGAGAGGAAGAGAAGGACCAAGAGTCACCGCACATTAAAGAGGAAGAGGAGGAACACTGGATCAGTCAGCCTAAATGGTTGGAGGAGTTCCCAGTGACTGGTGTCCCTGTGAAGAGTGAAGATGATGAGGTCAAAGGTGAAAGTGAGGAGAAGAGAGAGGCGGAGCCTCCAAGCAGCAGCTCAACACAACACATGACAACAGAAGCTGATGGAGACCACTGTGGAGGATCACAAGCAGACAAGCTCTTAGCTCCACTATCAGATAGTGAGGACACAACATCACACTCTCCTGACACTGATGATGAACACTCTAAAGATGATAAGACATGTCACACTGACAACACTCACTTCAAATGTTCTCACTGTGACAAAACCTTTAAATACCATTGTCATCTGAAAACACATGAGAAGACACACTGGAGAAAAACCTTTTACCTGTTCAATCTGTAGTAAAGGTTTTGCAGAAAGTCGCTATTTGAAAGTACACATGAGAACACACACTGGTGAAAAACCTTTTATCTGTTCAATCTGTGGTAAAGGTTTTACACAAAGTCAACATTTGAAAATACACACTAGAATGCATACTGGTGAAAAATCTAATTCCTGTTCAATCTGTAGTAAAGGTTTTTTACTAAGTAACAATTTGAAAGTACACATGAGAACACACACTGGTGAAAAACCTTTTTCCTGTTCAATCTGTAGTAAAGGTTTTGTACAAAGTAACAATTTGAAAGTACACATGAGAACACACTGGCGAAACACCTTTTTCCTGTTCAACCTGTGGTAAAGGTTTTACATTAAGTCAACATTTGAAAATACACACTGGAACGCACACTGGTGAAAAACCCTTTTCCTGTTCAACCTGTGGTAAAGATTTTACATTAAGTCAACATTCGAAAAGACACAAGATAGCTACACACACTTGTGAAAAATCACATTCCTGTACAATCTGCAACAAAAGTTTTTGTGACCGATCAAACCTTGTAAGACACATGAGAAAACACCCTGGAGAGAAAGTGTTGAGTTGCAGTGTGTGTGGTGAAAGATTGTCTTCTAAGTACCAGTGTAAGAAACACAAGTGTGCTGGTGAGAACAGCAGCAGCAAATGAAACTGCAGGATTTGAAATAAACTGTCAAGACTTTAATGTTGACTTTCAAACAACATCAGCACATATAACATGTGTGACATTGTTGTTTGTGTAACAATCTTTTTAACATGCGTCTACATTTATAGATTAGATAGTTTGAAATATTGAAGTATTACATAATTGTATTTCTAATTGTTAATGATCCCACAGTTTAGCACCTTTATATGATATACATATTTACTGGTTCACATCTGAAACATCTTGTGGACCACTTCAGGAAATATATTATTATTTACTTTATGCATCATTTGAACAGTTGTCTTTTATACAATTTTAAAATGTGTGACTTTATGAATTATTTGTTGGGTCTCTATAATCCTATTTATTAATTATCCGTATTACTCTCTTTTGTAGTATGATGTTGGTGTTGTGATTGTTTTATATGTATGACCCCAGACCTTTATGCAATATAAAAGTGAGACAAAACGACTGAATTGTTTGTGTAAGGATGGTTTTGTTTTTACAAACTTACATTTGTGGACACAACAAAAACTCCCATTATTTTGTTATAAAAATGTTTTGTGTTTTATTTTATTTTTTAACATCCCCAAAACAATATCAATTTCAGAAAACAAGTTTGGAGTTTTAGGCAAATTATTATTATTATTAGCATCAAGCCAGTACATATTTAGAAAAGTGGGGCCTTTGCAGTCTCCATTGTTCATTAAACAAATTGCAAAAGATTCACCAACACAGATGTTCAGAATACTGTGGAATTTTTAAATGAAAACAGAGCTTTTTTGTATTGTATTCAATGGGTACCAATACTTCCGCATCAACTGATTCCGTCACGCGCATACGTCATCATATCTAGACGTTTTCAACCGGAAGTGTGGCGGGAAATTTAAAATTGCAATTCATAAGTTAAACCGGCCGTATTGGCATGTGTTGCAATGTTAAGATTTCATCATTGATATATAAACTATCAGACGGCGTGGTCGGTAGTAGTGGCTTTCAGTAGGCTTTTAACCTATTGTTACTATAACAATCTACACGGTTAATGTAGGTTGCTTCTCTTTCTTCCCCTCCATTTTTCTGCATTCTTTCGTATCTCAAGTTTTCATTACGTATATGTATTGTTGCATTTGAACAACTGTATTGTTGATAATAAAGGTAAAGTATTGGTATTGTTCATTATCAATAGCGCTATTTCTATTGGTATTTGTATTGCTCCATTTGTAGTGTAATAATGCTAATTGTCATTTCTGTATTGTTTTTTATTTTCGCTAACTGCTTATTTGCTATTACTTTTACCATCATATTTGTACATGTCGTATTTGCTGATGTTGCTCTATTGTTGTTGTTGTTGTTGTTGTTGTTGTGTTTGCTGTTGTTGTTTTTGTATCTCTGTCTAATCCTCCTCTTGTCCCCACAATATCCCCCTCTGTCTTTTTTTCTCTCTCTTTCTATCCCCTCCTGCTCCGGCCCGGCTGCACCAAATGATAATATAAATACATTTAATAAAGTCAAATACAAATAAGGCAACAAGAGAAGTATCCTACACTTCTCTTTTGTAAAGTAAATCTGAACAGCCGAAATGGGCATCTACATCAACTATATGATTTGCCTGAGAAGCTGGACAGGACAAAAAAAAAAAAAAAAAAAGCTATTTGTGGCGGACGTAATTATTTCGTGGCGGGCCGCCACAAATAAATGAATGTGTGGGAAACACTGCACCAACATCTGGATCTTCCTATCAATAGCCATAAAGGAGTGTAAATCCCTTACTTCTTTCAAAGCCTCTTTGAAAAGACAATACAGGTTGTAACTGGAAATAGAAAAAGCATTTTATTTTTTTTAAATTGTATTTTCTTGCAGTATTTGTGTACTTTAAATGCTACGTTCTACATAGTACTGTGTTCTGTGTGAGTTATAAACATATTTCAACTGAAACCATCTCAGGCTTTCTTGTAGCAGTGAATGTGTACCAGTGGCGTGCGGTGAGGTTAATGTCTGGTGAGGCACGACTGCATTATCACAGTCAAATTTAAAAACATATGAACCTGCAGTGCAGGTGTACCTAATGTTGTGTCCCTGCGGTCGTTCGCGGCTCCTGCAGCGTGAGCATTGTTGTTTTTGCACTTTTTGGCTTCTTGTTAAGTGACTTTTTTTGGGTGGATTCGGTCTTGCACGTGGAGGGTTTGGGTGTGGGCTTTGGTTGGTGTGGCCGCGGCGCTCCCGTCGGGCGGTGCATTCTGCGGCGGAGGTGCTTGGCACCAGGAGGCGGGGTTATGATACGAGCCTCACACAGTGTGTCTCCGCAGCAGATTTATGATCGCTCAGCACTAAAAATACGTTACACACATACAGTTGTTGACAAAATACACTGTACATTATATACCTCAGCTAACTAAACTATGGAAATGTATAATATAATTCATATAGCAATACGGTCTCACTGCACAGCAGGCCAGCAGTTAGCCGAGTCGCAATCCATGGTGAGGCACAAGTGCCTCAACTGGCTGCTGATCACCGCACCGTCTCTTCTCAGTATTTGAACGGCAAATGTGAAAATAAAAATAATCTAAAACTGGTGAAGTTAAATGGAAAATAACTTTAGTATAATCACTGGATACATATAACAATTTAATTTTTTTTCTTTTTCTTTTTTTTTCTTTCCATGATGGCAGGTGAGGCCCCGCCTCCCCTGCCTCTAGTGACGGCACGCCACTGATGTGTACCGTGATGAAACTGTACCCTTTCCTATGCAAACTTCTCATAAGTCCTTCAATCAATCAATCCCACATTGTTACAAACTGAGAGGAACATCAACCTCAAACTGTCTCGTTTTCATGAAGAATCTAAATCAAAGCATTGCATCATCCCCACAAGACAAAGCATCTTCCTATTGAAGAAAAGTGTTAATAATGAAATATAAAGTTAGTAAAGATGTGAGAGTAAGAAGTAAACAAACCTGTTCTGTGGAACACAACTTGATGTTTCTTGAAAACAGCGTCCAGTAGTTGATGTTGTCGCTCCTTCTCCTCTTTTGTTGGACAAAGTTCCTCCTCATACTTTGCTATCGTTCTTTCGCACATTTTCACACAATCACAACACTTGACACTCACATTTGATCTCTACTTAGCGATGTGTTGATAACGTCCGCGTCTCTTTGTTAGCAGCTAACAGGCTAAGCTAACTAGCAAGCTAAGCTAGCACAAGACGCGATAAAGTGCGCTCAGACTAATGCAGTGGTTCTCAACCTTTTTTCAGTGATGTACCCTCTGTGAACATTTTTTAAATTCAAGTACCCCCTAATCAGAGCAAATCATTTTTGGTTGAAAAAAAGAGATAAAGAAGTGAAATACAGCACTATGTCATCAGTTTCTGATTTATTAAATTGTATAACAGTGCAAAATATTGCTCATTTGTTGTGGTCTTTCTTGAACTATTTGGAAAAAAAGATATACAAATAATTAAAAACTTGTTGAAAAATAAGCAAGTGATTCAATTATAAATAAAGATTTGTACACATAGAAGTAATCATCAACTTAAAGTGCCCTCTTTGGGGATTGTAATAGAGATCCATCTGGATTCATGAACTTAATTCTAAACATTTCTTCACAAAAAAAGAAATCTTTAACATCAATATTTATGGAACATGTCCACAAAAATCTAGCTGTCAACATTGAATATTGCATTGTTGCATTTCTTTTCACAGTTCTTTTTGACAGACATTTTAGTGAGGGTCAAACCATCATGGCATGGGGGAAACTCTGGCTTCATGGTAATTAATGGAATAGCCTACTTGATTTGATGTTCAGTTTATGAACTTACATTTATATTTTGTTGAAGTATTATTCAATAAATATATTTATAAAGGATTTTTGAATTGTTGCTATTTTTAGAATATTTTAAAAAAATCTCACGTACCCCTTGGCATACCTTCAAGTACCCCCGGGGATACGTGTACCCCCATTTGAGAACCACTTGACTAATGTATCCGGATACAAACAATGACTAACAATGTTTCATCTACTACACGACATATATGCGTACATGTATGCACTAAATACAAATAGAGAAACAATAATGGCCAGTGGTCACGTTTAGGCCTTCTCTGTCAAACGCCATTTTGCTTTTTACTCCTTCGTCTTCTTTGGATTTCCAGCAGACTAGTAGAGCATCTTAGGCCTCCACAGCTTCTTAACGGGACTTCTTCGTCCTGTCCTATGGTCCATACTACATTCTACAGTACAGGAGGTCGCGCTAGCAACCTTTCAATGGACCACTTCCAAGTTGGCTTCTGCGCATGTCCAATTTGTCGAGGTCAAAGTTCGTGAGGGACAAACAAAGCCTTCTTTTTCTTCTTCTTTGGTTTAATGGCGGTTGACAAGCAACCTTGTGGTGTGCATTACCGCCACCTACTGAAATGGAGTGTGGACCGAGGCGGATCCCTACTCTATATACTTTTATTTAACCCAGTCTTTTTTAAATATGTATATAATGCTTTATAAGCTATGTGTTCTGAGTGCAATCCTAAAATATCTTCCACTGCTAACCTAACCTTCTCTTTCGCTAACTTATTTCCCAGTATTTGCCTTTCTCTAGTGTATTTCCTACAATGTATTAAAACATGTCCTACACTTTCTATCTGATGACAACAGTCACACAGTCCCGTATTATGTTTCCTATCAATGTCAATCAACTATTTAGATATGTATGTCCTAATCTCATTCTAGTAATAATGTCTTCTTCCTTCCTATTTCTATTCCTCCTCTCATTACATCTACTCTCCTCTGGACTTTGTAATACTCTCTACCTTTTCTCTCCTTATTCCAATTATCCTGCCACTTTTTATTGTGTTCTATCTTAATGATGTTCTTCACTTCTTCTTTACTGTGGTTCATTTCCATGTTTACTTCTGTTTTAGTGCTTGCTTGTTTTGTGTATCTATCTGCTAACTCATTGCCCACAACTCCTACATGAGCAGGTACCAGAGAAATGTTACCACACTTCCTGCTTTATTTATTCATGGTCACCAGGACGCTGACACAAAAGCGCCCCCACAAGCACAGCCGATAACCCCTGAGGCAGATGGCTCATCTGAGGAATGTTGGAAAATAAAAATAAAACAATTTGTAAAATAGTAAGAACCATGAGTAGAGATAAAAAAATAAAATACAATTAAGACATATGAATATGAATAGAAAAAAAAGTAAAAATATACAAATAAAATAAATATATAACAAATAAATAGAACTAAATAAAATCTTGCATAACTAATAGGATGAAAAGTAAAATACAAATAACTTCATTAAAATAATTGTGGGTGGGGGGGCGTGGCCTGCAAGCCTGCAACGAAACGGGATGTGCCAGGACCGGCTTCAAGATCAGCGACAGGTGCGTAGATGACACAGCTAAGAGTGTTTGTCTGATCACCTGTCGCTCTGTTAAAGGCAGCAGTCGGGAAGGAGAGGAGAGAGCTGTTGAAGGTGGAACACGAGTCGGAGCAGAGCAGAGAGACCATTGATGTGCTCAATCGAGGCAAAAGACGATTGCTGAAAAGCACAAAGACTTTTGCACAATCCAACAAGATTATTGTAAAATAAACTGTGTTGCTGCGATGAGGTGGCGACTTGTCCGGGGTGTACCCCGCCTTCCGCCCGATTGTAGCTGAGATAGGCTCCAGCGCCCCCCGCGACCCCGAAGGGAATAAGCGGTAGAAAATGGATGGATGGATGGATAAACTGTGTTGTAAACTCTGAAAAGGAGTGGTGATGTCGGTGACTGGTGGTCCAAAGAACCCAGGGGACCAAGATCTCTACAAAAATTAATATCAGGTAAAAGCCAAATCAAAAAGTTGG
Source organism: Entelurus aequoreus (assembly GCF_033978785.1). Lineage (NCBI taxonomy): Eukaryota > Metazoa > Chordata > Actinopteri > Syngnathiformes > Syngnathidae > Entelurus > Entelurus aequoreus. Next base: position 31,222,185 of record NC_084744.1, on the reverse strand, counting down.
GTCTTAAACCTGCTCTTAAAAACATGAACGTTCTCCGCAGCCTCGGCTGAGGTCCTCCGGCAAGCTGTTCCAGACAGTGGCCATTATGGTGGAAAGATGCCATCCCGTGACTTTGTGTCCTGACTTTTAGAATAATTAGCAGACCAGTGTCGGAGGATCTCAGGTTCATAGGGTAAAAGCAAATCTGAAAGATAAGAAGGCCCAATACCATATAGAGGCTTTGCAGTCACGTGATTTTATCACGTGACTTTGTGTTATGCCGCCATCTTGCCGGTCAACCGGTCACCTCGTTCCTACGTGTTCGTACAGATTCAGTTTGATTTCTGCGCTACATTTTCACCGATTTCATCCGAATTATGGCTGATTTGCTATCCAATGAAGTTGTGCATTTGGATGAAGAGTCCAAGAAACGTTACTGAGAGAAGTTGAACCTTGTTGGCACAACGGGTCTGTACCTTTTACCGAGAAGCATGCTAAAATTACCTGAGCATTTTGCAACAGCCGACCTGCCTGATCTCTCATATCCAGACATTTATAATTACCTCGTCGATTCACCATCTCTGTACACTGGAAAGGACCTTAAGGCATACAAGAGTCTGGATGCCTACAAGTATTTTACAGCAGGTTTTGTGCATGATGGGCTGATATGGCAGATTCCAAACAAGAATCGATTTCTTCTCATGACCAAGGTAAGGAAAATGCACCCAGCATTTTAAACAATTATATTTGTATCATCCCATATTGTATTATTTCACATTTTGTGAAACAAATCAGGGGTGAATAGTTTGTTTACATACCTGATATGAAGTGTTCATTGCATATCCTTGTGTAAATCGTAGGTTTCCATCGTTCACGACAAATCGCCGCGATCCATTTATCGCTTTTTTTTATGTTTGCCGGGAATCTATAGAAGCACAGCAGGTTTCCGGCATTTCCAAGCTCAAATAGCAGCAGATCTAACAAGAAAGCGTGTGTGAGTCGTTGACTGGCACTGAACTGGTGACCGGCAAGATGGCCGCCAAGCTAATGTCACGTGGCTGATGACGTCAGCTGCAAAGCCTCTATAAACATTTATAAACCATAAGTAGAACCCTGAAATTGATCCTAAAACACGCGGGGAGTCAATGCGGAGATTTTAAAACTGGTGTAATGTGAGCCCGCCTTCTGGTCTTCATCAGGACACGTGCTTGAATTTTGGAGTAATTGCAAAGGTTCAATAACTTTTTTAAGAAGAGCAGAAAGCAGGGCGTTACAATAATCTTTACGACTTGTAATAAAAGCATGCTTTAGCGTCTCTGTGTTGCCTTGAGAGAGAATTGGGCGAACTCTGGCTATATTCTTAAGAGTATAAAAACGTATTTTTGTTATATTTTTTATATGTGGTATAAAACTAAGGTCAGAGTCAAAAACGACACCCAGATTTGTCACTAAAATTGATGGAGTTAAAGACAATGATTGCAGTTTTGATATGTGTTTCTCTCTCAGGGTCTCAGGGCCAATGACTAAGACTTCAGTCTTGTCCTGGTTCAGCTGTAAAAAGTTATCTGCCATCCAGGACTTAATGTATGAAATGCAATTAAAAAGAGTATCAATTGGTCTTGGGTCATCAGGACGCATGGAAATATACAACTGTGTGTCGTCAGCATAACTGTGGACATTAATTCCATGTCTCCTGATGACACTGCCAAGTGGAATCATGTCAATATTAAAAAAAATAGGGACCTAAAATTGATCCTTGATGCACACCACATGTGATGTCATGGGTATTTGAGTAGCATGTATCCATACTTACTAAACATGTTCTGTCTGACAGATAGGAAGTGAACCATTTGTGAACAGTACCAGAAAGACCCACCAGGTGTTTCAGTCCATCCATCCATCCATCCATTTTCTACCGCTTATTCCCTTCGGGGTCGCGGGGGGAGCTGGAGCCTATCTCAGCTACAATCGGGCGGAAGGCGGGGTACACCCTGGACAAGTCGCCACCTCATCGCAGGGCCAACACAGATAGACAGACAACATTCACACTCACATTCACACACTAGGGCCAATTTTAGTGTTGCCAATCAACCTATCCCCAGGTGCATGTCTTTGGAGGTGGGAGGAAGCCGGAGTACCAGGAGGGAACCCACGCAGTCACAGGGAGGACATGCAAACTCCACAGAGAAAGATCCCGAGCGCAGGAGCGAACCCAGGACCTTCGTATTGTGAGGCAGACACACTTAACCCTCTTCCGCTGTGCTGCCCGGTGTTTCAGTCCATTTAAAAGAATGAGGTGATCCACAGTATCAAAGGCAGCACTAAGATCCAGTAGAACCAAGACTGACAGTTTTTGAAAGTCAGCACTCAACCTGAGATCGTTCACGATCTTTAAAAGGGCCGTCTCTGTACTGTGGTTCACCCTAAAATCAGACTGAAACTTCTCTAAAATTGTGCAATTATTTAAAAAATCGTATAATTGTTTGAAAACAAGTTTTTCTAAAATTGTACTTAAAAATGCAAAGTTTGATACTGGTCTGTAAATATTAAAATTGCCAGCATCTAAATTGCTTTTCTTTAGCAGGGGCCTCACCACCGCTTTTTTAAAAGCAGCAGGAAAGACCCCCGTTTGAAGTGAGCAATTTAAGATGTTTAAAATCTCCTCTCTCAAAGAACCATCAAATATTCTTTAAAAATTGGTTGGAATTGAATCTAAAAGACATGTGGTGGTTTTTATTGTAGAAAAAAATTAATGCATCTGTATGTATTATAACATATTCTTGAGTATTTTTTCCTCAATCCATTTTTCTGTCTGGTAATGATTTAAACTTATATTCTTTAGTAATTGCATATCTACATCTGGGATATGGTACATCCACGGTGGTATTGCAGGGATTGGAACTGTAGGCTAACTTTAATATTGTCAATTTAAACATTTTCACTTATGTCTCCTATTATCCATCCAAAACTCTCCCTCTTTTTCATGGCAGTTTAGTAACACTTGGTGAGTTGGATGTTCTTGCTTGGACCCTTTTAAGTTTGCCAAATAAACTGCTGACAGTTGATCTCCTCTCATGTCTAAAGCTTTTTCATTCATTTCTACTTGTAATGCTGCAACTGGGGTTGATTTAGTAGCTCCACAACAAAACCTCAGTGCCTGTGATTGGATCCTGTCTATTTTCCCAAGTAATGTTTTTGAAGCAGATTGATAAATGATGCATCCATAATCAATAACAGATGGAATTAAAGTGACATATATTGCTTTCATTGCCTGTCTATCAGCCCCCCAATCTTTACCCCTCAAAGCCCTCATTATATTTAACACCTTTTTACTTTTATCCACTATTTTGCTGATGTGGGTTGACCAGTTCATATATTTATTAAACCATATTCCTAAATATTAAAATACTCTTCTTAATTTTCTTCATACAGCTTAATTTGGAGCTTGTTTTGAACCTTCCTCTTTGTAAAATTCATGACTTTAGTTTCCCAACAGAGAATCTTAAACCCCAAGCTGTTCCCCATTCTTGAACTTTATTCACTACTTTTTCAATCTTCTTTTCTCTATGGTGTGTATTTCTACCTCTCTTCCACATCACTCCATCATCACAAACAGTTCCACCTCCACTAACCCTTCCACTTCACTAAACACTTCATTTATCATTATTGAAAACAGTACTGGACTTATTATACTGACATTTGAGGGCAAGAAGGAGACTTTTGCAGGGTGATATCGAAGCATATTGTTGGTCAGCAGAACAGGGACTTGAATCCGGGAAACTCAGAATGAAAGTCTGATGTTCTTACGACGGCGCAATTCAGGGTTTCTTCACAACGCGTAAAAATACATAAAAATGAAGCAAACTGCTTCTGGCAAAATTCTGCTTGCATATTTGACCCCGTTCTTGGAAATACTGGTAGATTAGATTAAAATGTGTTGTTTTCTTGGCACAGAGCCTGTTCAAAGCATTGTTCTCAAATGTTTAGCAGGGTTAAGGTCGAGTCTCTGGAACGGACATTCCAGAAACCTGCCTAAAACCCTTTGAAAGCAGTTTTTTATGTGTATTTAATATTGTTGTCTTGTTGGAAAACCTGCTTGTGTACAAAGATCAACCTTTTCACTGTTGATTGGAAGTGAAGCAAAGTCTCATCTGACCACTTAACTTTTGTCCCAAAAACGGCTTGAACGTGTGGGGGTCTTATAAGTAAATCCTTCTTAGAGTTGGCAACTTGGGGACAGAGGCTTCTTTCTTGGTCTGCACCCTCTCAGTCTATGACCGTGTAAAACTGCTTTGAGTTCAAGCACTTGGCGGGCTTGAGGTTTGACAGTTTCCAGCCTGTCACTAAACATCCATCCATCCATTTTCTACTGCTTATCCCTTAAAACTGGGAAATTCAAGGCATGAGCCAGCTATAGCAGTGATGAACAAACAATATGAAAGTAGGTTTGAGGTTCTAGGTCACATGACTAAAGCTATTGACAATTGAAATGTTCTTTATGAGCCAATGACAAGTACTTTATTGACGGTCCCTTAAACTAAAGCACTTGTCAGCACGGACTGACAGACGGGCATAAGTTTTCAATGCCGGGGACAAACAGTTAGCCTGGCTGGATGTTGAATGTCTGTTGAATATTCAACTTAAAACTAATTGACCTCTGTTCGACATTTGGTGATCACTCCAGCAGCACTGAGAGCTGACTCAGCCAAACGTTGCAATTGTCAATGCCAACAAAGAAATTGACTCAAAAAATGCTACAAAGTAGGTAAATTAAGGCTCCACTTTTCGGAAACTTGTGCTAGCTTGATGCTAATATACATTGGTTTTGCTTTTGACATGTTACTGATTAGCATTAGCAATTTCTCATGACGTTAACACCTCTAAATTAGTTAATGAAAACTATAACTAAGACTTGTGAGTAATAAGTACAATATATACAGTATTAACACTTTTTTGGGCGCAACAAAAACACTATGAATTTACACTACCACCATCGAGTGTATTGGACTTGCAACTGTAAATAAACGTACTTGTGAATGATAATAAAAATGTAACAAAAGGACAACATTTATCATAACAAGCTCATTTTTAAATGTTGCAATAAAAATGTAGATTTAATTATCACAAACAATCCATATTATTAACACACACAAAAGTACCAAAAAGTGGTATCGTTGAGGATTGGTATCGATTTCAAGGTACCGGAATTTGTGCCGCATCGGTTGAAATGTGAACGGTACCCATCCCTACCAGCAAGTGTTGTTGTACTGGAAACTAATTTACAAACACAACTTCATCACACACAATACTCCACTATGGAATTGTTCTTATATTAAAAAACCTATCGTTGTACAGCAATGGTTTGAAAAAGGCATGATGCTGATGCACTTATTGACTGATAAAAGTATTTTATTATTTGAAGATTTAACGACCTGTAAATAGACAAAATCATTTAAAAAAATTATAAAAGCTTTCGTTCAAAATATTCTAAATACAGCATCTCACCTTTTTCATAACTCTTTTCTAAACTTTCTGGGCTTTTGGAGGATGGACACAATATTACAGATTTGAAACTCTGACATTAGACAATTTTTTACTATTTCTTCTTTGTTGTGTTTTCTCTGGAACAAAACAAACAAACAAAAAATATACATAACTTGAAAGTTTCCATTCTTCCAAAAGCAAAATAGTATATTTAACAAAAAAAAAAACAACACTTAAAATAATTTTTAGGATGTTGTTTTGCAATTGAAGACAACACTTGTTCGTTCTGTGATAGGGAAACAAAATACACAGTTTATTTTATGAATGTATGCAAAGTAAATCTCTGTGGGATGATGTACAATATTGGCTTTTGATATTGATATTGTTTTGGGGATGTTTAAAAATTTAAAAAAAAAACATAAAAATGTTTAAAACACATCCATCGTTTCTCTACCGCTTGTACCTTTCGGGGTCGCGGAGGGTGCTGGAGCCTATCCCAGCTGCACACGGGCGGAAGGCGGGGTACACCCTGGACAAGTCTTCAGCTTGTTTAAAACCCAATAATGGGAATTTTTTTTTAATCCACAAATGTAGGTTTGTAAAACAAAACCATCCTTCCACAAACAATTCAGCTATTTTCTCTCACTTTTATATTGCATAAAGTCTGAGAACATACATATAAGACAATCACAACACAATCATCATATTACAAAAGAGAGTCATAAAGATCATTAATAAAATGGATTATAGAGACCCAACAAATTATTCATAGTTACACATTTTTAAAATTGTATAAAAGACAACTGTTCAAATGATGTATAAAGTAAATAATAATAAGCTTCCTGAAGTGGTCCAGAAGATGTTTCAGATGTGAACCAGTACATATGTATATCATATAAAGGTGCTAATCTATGGGATTAACAACAATTAGAAATATAAATATGTAATGTCCGCCCTGAGATCGGTAGGTTGGAGTTCAAATCCCAGCCGAGTCATACCAAAGACTATAAAAATGGGACCCATTACCTTCCTGCTTGGCACTCAGCATCAAGGGTTGGAATTGGGGGTTAAATCACCAAAATGATTTCCGGGCGCGGCGCCGCTGCTGCCCACTGCTCCCCAAGGGGATGGGTCAAATGCAGAGGACAAATTTCACCACACCTAGTGTGTGTGTGACAATCATTGGTACTTTAACTTTAACGTCAATATTTCAAACTATCTAATCTATAAATGTAGAAGCATATTACTGTGATGAGGTGGCGACTTGTCCAGGGTGTACCCCACCTTCCGCCCGAATGCAGCTGAGATAGGCTCCAGCGCCCCCCGCGACCCCGAAGGGAATAAGCGGTAGAAAATGGATGGATGGATGGAAGCATATTAAAAAGATTGTTACACAAACAACAATGTCACACATGTTATATGTGCTGATGTTGTTAGAAAGTCCAAATTAAAGTCTTGACAGTTTATTTCTAATCCTGCAGTTTCATTTGCTGCTGCTGTTCTCACCAGCACACTTGTGTTTCTTACACTGGTACTTATAAGAGAATCTTTCACCACACACACTGCAACTCAACACTTTCTCTCCTGTGTGTCTTCTCATGTGTCTTACAAGGTTTGATCGTTCACAAAAGCTTTTGTTGCAGATTGAACAGGAATGTGATTTTTCACCAGTGTGTATTCTAGCGTGTTTTTTCAAATTCTGATTTTGTGTAAAACCTTTACCACAGGTTGAACAGGAAAAGGGTTTTTCACCAGTGTGTGTTCTCATGTGTACTTTCAAATGTTCCTTCCTTGTAAAAGATAAGCCACAGTTTGAACAGGGAAAAGGTTTTTCACCATTGTGTGTTCTAATATGTACTTTCAATTTGCGACTTACTACAAAACCTTTACCACAGATTGAACAGATAAAAGGTTTTTCACCAGTGTGTCTTCTCATGTGCACTTTCAAATAGTTACTTAGAACAAAACCTTTACCACAGATTGAACAGATAAAAGGTTTTTCTCCGGTGTGTATTCTCATGTGTCTTTTCAGAGAACTATGGTATTTAAACATTGTGTCACAGTGAGAACATTTCCAGTGAGTGTTGTCAGTGTGACATGTCTTATCATCTTTAGAGTGTTCATCATCAGTGTCAGGAGAGTGTGACGTTGTGTCCTCACTATCTGATAGTGGAGCTAAGAGCTTGTCTGCTTGTGATCCTCCACAGTGGTCTCCATCAGCTTCTGTTGTCATGTGTTGTGTTGAGCTGCTGCTTGGAGGCTCCGCCTCTCTCTTCTCCTCACTTTCACCTTTGACCTCATCATCTTCACTCTTCACAGGGACACCAGTCACTGGGAACTCCTCCAGTCCTTCAAGATGCTCGCCCTCCTGACTGATGCTGTGTTCCTCCTCTTCCTTTTTAATGTGGGGGGTCAGTGAGTGTTCCTCTTCCTTTATAAAGGGAAGGGTCTGTGTCAAAGAGGAAAAGGAGACGCCAGAGGGTCCGTGGCGCCTGGTCTTCCTCTTTGATGGATCCTCCTTCACCATCCTGAAGCTACACTCCTGTTTTTCAGGCAGAAGTTGTTCTTCACAGACGTCTGCAGGACACAAAATGACAAACATGCTTGAGAAATGTCCAGATTTGTTCGGTCACATGAGACATTCAGTACATTTACATGTAATTAAAATAACAATTTATTATATGAATTGGCCTAAAAACAAACACACTGCTCTTTACAACATTATTCACAGGAAAAGAAGACCACTTTTTACGAGTGGGCAAAATGGCCTAAAATCTATATTGCCATAAATTCCCTTCTGCCTGAGTGCAGCTGGGATAGGCTCCAGCGCCCCCTGTGACTTTATTGTCAGTTACTGATGTATAAACTTGGAGAAAATATTAGGTTGTTTACAGTGTAAATCTGTATTGTTGTCTCTGCTATGACGCCATATTGTGGTCGAGTTTGCTCACTGCGAGTGCTGTGGGTTGAAAGTATGGTTTCGTCATTTATCTCGCCAAGCAACGTTTGTAAATGTAACCGGGGATTTCCACTGGATGTGGAACGGCGGCGCCACGGCGACAGACTCGTTCCATTTTTTAGTTTTCAAGTCAATGTGTCAGTTTCCACCGCCCGGCTTCTATATTTAGTGGTCGACACAACAAGGTGGTTCAATTGAGCTAAAATCTGCTCGTGTGGGACAGGAAGTCATGCATAAACACAAAATAAATGATCCAGTTTACTTTCAAAGTAGAATATTCTGTTTAAGGCGGATGGTATTCTACACTTTGAAAAGTCCTATTGGCATGAAGTCAACTTGTCAAAAGGTTTTCAGACCTAATTTCAGCTTCTTGACACAAATGGACAAAGACATGCTGATTCTAAAAGACCCAAAATTAAAGAATCATACAACAGGCATATCCCCCGGCAGCTATATGGGGGCCTGTATCAATTACCAGCTGATGCGAGGACTTGAATAAAAATTATTCTCCTACAGTTTCAAAGCAATGCATACATTAAAATTCAGCGTTGTTTTAAAATGACTAGTTCTATCTCCAACATGAAAGTGAACGTCGCTAACACTACTGCACACAGGAAAACGTGTGGAGGAAATTGCAAGTAGCCGGAACAAAGATTGTGAATGACTGACAAGAGGCTCACTTTGTTCATGTACCGCATTTTTCATACTATAAGGCGCACTTAAAATCCATTCATTTTCTCAAAACTTGACAGTGCGCCTTACAGCCTGGTGCGCCTAATGTATGGAATAATTCTGGTTGTGCTTACCGACCTCGAAGCAATTTTATTTAGTACATGGTGTAATGATAAGTGTGACCAGATGATGGTAGTCACACATAAGAGATACCTGTAGACTGCAATATGCCACCATTAAACAACAAAACGTTAAATGTTCCATTGAAAATAAAGAACATTACACACGGCACTCAAAAATCCGTCAAAATGTTTTAGTACGACTTTGAAGCCGCACCGCTTGATGGATTGTCGGCCCATTACGGCTACCGTAGTCAGAGATACAAGTATTACTAAAATGGCACCCATTAGCAGACACATTATCTGGTGTTTTGTTTTACAATATGATGCAAAACCAACTGTTCTTACCTTCTGGTACCTGCTGATCTGTATTTGAGATCTTCAGAAGTCCTGAAAATTTGCGCACGTCCGTGCTGATGCCATAGTCGATAAGCTCCTTCTTTTTCTCTATCTTCTTGTTATGGGACATTCACCCTCTGCTGTTGCCATTTCTATTATAAAGTAGTGTAAAAATCTGTCAGTAAAGCACTAAAAGATACCGATGTAGTGACTTTACATAATTCACCCAAGGAACTTTAGTTATTAAAGAGTTCCGGTCGGACGGTTTTTCACGGGACACATTTCCAATGTTGTTGTTGCACTAGTGAGCCACGGATGTGGAGATGCTGCTCCGTTGTTGATTTAAGTAAAGTCTGAATGTCATTAAAACAGGTAGCTCCATCTTTTGACACTTCTTCCACTCCCGTCCTTGCACGCTACACCGCTACAACAAAGATGACGGGGAGAAGACGCTGTCGAAGGTGAGCCACGTGAATAAGACTGCCCACAAAACGACGCATCCGGAAGCGACTGTCAGAAAGTGTAGGTATATATGTATTTGCATATTTTTGCTCATTAGCGAATTCATTTCAAAAACACATCTCAATGTTCGTTTTTTTTAACAACATCACTGAATAATACACAATACAGAATTCATGAGAGCCAACAAACAAACAAAAAACATCACTTACTGTACAAGGTCTGTTGTCACTATGACACAGACTGATATAATCTTGTTATATTCCCATTGAGATAAACAATGATTTATAATCGTCGCACGGAAAAGGGGGGTGAAGCCAAGCATCTTTTTGTGTCGTTCGCCATTGCCGGGTCTAAATTGGCTGTCAAACGGTACCAACTTGTCAGAGTACATCTTCATCTTTCTACTATCTAGGTGAGAGGCACGATTCATGATATGGAATAATCTTTCACCAGCACCGAGGCGAGGAAGGAGCTCACCAGCCGGTGATGTCAACATAGACACACAAGCTATAAATAGTTTGTCTGCGTTAGCACTTATAATAACAATATCACTAATACTTGGTTGCTATTCAAGCCACGAAATGCAAATGGAGTATTGTTGGTGCTTTTTGGATGGTTATAGAGGACCTCCCATTGGCTCCATTGCAAGTGGAATTTTATTTACATTTAAGAGTTAGAAAGTGATTTAAAAAATATATATATATCCATCGTCATGTCTTTTATAATGATTGTGAACGATAGAAAAAATTCCCCAAAAAAGTGCAGTTCCCCCCAAAATTCCAGTGATTAGATTTAAGACTTGAAGTCTATGTGCATGAAGTGATGAAGCCTACTTGGATGAGAGGACAAACGTCTTCTAAGACAAAGTGAACAGTCCAGTTGTGATGGATTGAATGCCCTGAGAATAAAATGATATGTGGATGTTGTGCTTACTTGGACTGTGATGAAGCTGTGAGGACTCAGGTGGTTTGTCTTCATGCTCTTCAGTCTTCACAGAGACAACAGTCAGTGGAAACTTGGTAACATCATCATCCTCCTGCCCTAGAAGACACTCTCCCTCTTCCTCTTTAATGTGGGGGGGCTGTGGATCATCCTCTTCTTCTTTAATGTGAGGGGGCTGCTGGACGTCTGTTGGGTAAATAAGATAAAGAGAGAATAGAAATAGTTTTGGACTGACACTGTTAACACAATGACATTATTTGTCTTGTTTTGTGTGATGTTATTTGTGTTGTTTTGTGTGTTGTGTTAAAAGCGTGTATAGCAAAAAAAAACTATAAAAACACGGGAAATACCACCTTTTTTCCTAAAATTAATTCAAAATTGGTACAGTGAGTACAAAAACCGACTTGAAAATTTGATGGGGGCCAATTTGAAAAGTGTTTTATAAATACGAGACAGCATTGATTGAGGCATTCTTAACTTTACACTCACTGGTCTAAAGTGTGTAAATATTTTATTCTGTATACAGTCTACTACACCTAAACTTTATCTCTAAACGTAACCACAATCTTGTAATGACATAGTCATTACCATAACTTCAATATCACTTAAAAAAACATTCATGGTATGTTTATGTCATCATGCAGAATACTTTCTTGCGGTCATTTTGTTGGCTGGGACAAAAGGAACTTTTACCAAAACATGTTTTACTATGTGGTGTTTTTATGGAGTATCTCCATCAACAATTCCTCTTTAGGAATTGGAGACCATCTACGACACGCTGAAGGAAAGTCAGTCACATTTATGTTCTTTTAATAAATCAAGTGTTGACTACTTTGGTTATTGAAAATAAATGTTTACTTCCACTTATTGTTGCATGTAGGTCAGAATCAGGAAGTAAAATAACAACTTAAATTAGATTTGATTACAGTATAAAATGTATTTAGTGACTGTGTGAGTTTTGTGTAAACATGTTGATACAGGTTTACATCTTCTTGGGGACTGGAACACAGATATGTCCTGAAAGGATGCACCCATTTTTAAAATCTTCACTAAGCTGTGTCACCAACATTGCCAGGGTGAGTGAGTCCTTTTAAACTATCATAGACCTCGTTGTTACTTCTGACCAGTCTAAGATCATCACAAGAGGAACTACTGTATGCGGCTTAAGTGATCAATCCATTTTATTCTATACCCATAAAGAACATAGAACCGAGGCTGACGGCCACAACACAAGCAAAGCTACAATCCTCAAAACCTACACTAGCAAGGCTTTCAATGACAAACTGGCAAGTTAAGACTCACGCTGGTACTTGCAAGTACACAGGTCTTTGGGTCAATTCCTAACCTCAGAAAAGTAGATAACTTCACAGTCAAAGTGGGTGACAATATTATAACAAACAAAAATGAGATTACCTATCTTGGCTGCATCGTAGAGACTAATCTCTCTTTTGAAAACATGATTACTAAGGTAGTCAAAGAATCAACCGACAAATTCTGTTCTTACTAGTGTTGTCCCGATACCAATATTTTGGTACCGGGACCTGTACTAAAATGTATTTTGATACTTTTCTAAACAAAAGGGACCACAAAAAAGTACATTATTGGGTTTATTTTAACAAAAAATCTTAGGGTACATTAAACATATGTTTCTTATAGCAAGTTTGTCCTTAAATAAAATAGTGAACATACTAGACAACTTGTCTTTTAGTAGTGAGTAAGCAAACAAAAGCTCCTAATTTAGTCTGTTGACATATGCAGTAACATATTGTGTCATTTATATTCTAATATTTTGTCAAAATTATTAAGGACAAGTGGTAGAAAATGGATTATTAATCTACTTGTTCATTTACTGTTAATATCTGCTTATTTTCTGTTTTAAAATGTTCTATATACACTTCTGTTAAAATGTAATAATCACTTATTCTTCCGTTGTTTGATACTTTACATTAGTTTTGGATGATACCACAAATTTGGGTATCAATCTGATTCCATACACCAACATACACCATTCCACTAAAATACCTTTGCAGCTGACTACATACATGTAAAATGTATTCACCATTACAACATTAGAGGTAGTTGAACGAATCCCATTCAACCCAGATTTCACTCCAAAAAAGGTTCTTATTTGTTTGCCTGCTATACCACCAACATGTGGAACTCCCTATCAATAGTCATAAAGGAGTGTAAATCCCTTACTTCCTTCAAAGCTGCATTGAAAAGACATTACAGGTTGTGGCTACTCGTAACTGGGAATAAACAAAGCCTTTTGTTTTTTTAAATTATACTTGTATTTTAAATGCTACTTTCTACATAATACTGTGTTCTGTGTAAGTGAAAAAATATTTCAACTGAAACCATCTCAGGCTTTCTTGTAGCAGTGAATGTGTACCGTGATGAAACTGTACCCTTTCCTATGCAAACTTCTCATAAGTCCTTCAATCAATCAATCACACATTGTTACAAACTGAGAGGAACATCAACCTCAAACTGTCTCGTTTTCATGAAGAATCTAAATCAAAGCATTGCATCATCCCCACAAGACAAAGCATCTTCCTATTGAAGAAAATTGTTGCTAATGAAATATAAAGTTAGTAAAGATGTGAGAGTAAGAAGTAAACAAACCTGTTCTGTGTAACACAACTTGATGTTTCTTGAAAACAGCGTCCATAAGTTGATGTTGTCGCTCCTTCTCCTCTTTTGTTGGACAAAGTTCCTCCTCATACTTTGCTATCGTTCTTTCGCACATTTTCACACAATCACAACACTTTACACTCACATTTGATCTCTACTTAGCGATGTGTCGATAACGTCCGCGTCTCTTTGTTAGCAGCTAACAAGCTAAGCTAACTAGCAAGCTAAGCTAGCACATAAAGTGCGCTCAGACTAATGTATCCGGATACAAACAATGACTAACAATGTTTCATCTACTACACGACATATATGCGTACATGTATGCACTAAATACAAATAGAGAAACAATAATGGCCAGTGGCCACGTTTAGGCCGTCTCTGTCAAACGCCATTTTGCTTTTTACTCCTTCGTCTTCTTTGGATTTCCAGCAGACTAGTAGAGCATCTTAGGCCTCCACAGCTTCTTAACGGGACTTCTTCGTCCTGTCCTATGGTCCATACTACATTCTACAGTACAGGAGGTCGCGCTAGAAACCTTTCAATGGACCACTTCCAAGTTGGCTTCTGCGCATGTCCAATTTGTCGAGGTCAAAGTTCGTGAGGGATAAACAAAGTTGTCACGCCAAATTTCTTCCCCCCCCCCCATTTACTTCCGGGGCTGCGTCCAATAAAGTCACAAAGTTGCCGGGGGTCCTTCACCGGCACGCGACTGTCCTGTTTCGCGCCTGTACAAAAAAAAAACAATAATCGATTTCTTCAGATTCCAGCAGCTGTCAAAGACGAAGTATCCTTCCAGCGACGGGCACTCAAAACAGAAGTGCTATCGATCGCTGTCAATGACGTAAGAGGAAACATGACCACGGAAGTAAATGGGGTTTAATGGCGGTTGACAAGCAGCCTTGTGGTGTGCATTACCGCCACCTACTGAAATGGAGTGTGGACCGAGGTGGATCCCTACTTTATATTCTTTTATTCAACCCAGTCTTTTTCGCTAACTTATTTCCCAGTATTTGCCTTTCTCTGTTGTATTTCCTACAATGTATTAAAACATGTCCTACACTTTCTATCTGATGACAACAGTCACACAGTCCTGTATTATGTTTCCTATCAATGTCAATCAACTATTTAGATATGTATGTCCTAATCTCATTCTAGTAATAATGTCTTCTACCATTTTCCACTTCATATACTCTGCTGTATTCATTCTCTATTTTTACTAATATTGTTCTACTTGTTTGGAAGTCTTTTATCCATCTATACATTTTCCCTCTAATTCCAATTGTATTTAGTTTTATCAGCAACCCCTGTTTCCACAACATATCATAAGCTTTCTCTATGTCAAAAAATACTGCAGTTATACTTTATTTATTTGTACTTTCCTAATTTCCTCTTCCAGCTGCACTGCTGCTCGTTTGTGTTTCTTGCTTTCCCAAATCCACTTTGGTAGTTTTTTTATTATTTCTTTTGACTCTAAATAATATACTAGTCTTTCATTAATCATTTTTTCCATTACTTTGCCCAAATGTGAGGTCAATGCTATCGGCCTATAATTACCTGCCTCTTCTGGGTCTTTCCCTGGTTTGCATATTGGAATTATTACAGCTTCTTTCCACTCAGCTGCTCATTTTCCTTCTTCATATATCCTATTATATCATTTCAAGACCACTTCTTTGCCTATGTTCCCTAAGTTTTTGATCATCTGGTAACTCACCTGGTCTTTTCCTGGTGTCATATTTTTAACCTTTTTCAATATTGGAAGCATTTCATTCACAGAAAATGTCATATCTATAGTGTTGCTAAAGCCATTATCCTTATCTTCCATAATTTCCCCAATATTTAAACTAATTGTTTCTTCTCTCTTTTGTGTTTCTACATTTCTCAAATGATCATTACTGTGCACTTTAACAAATGTTTTTGCTAAAAGTTCTGCTTTTTCTTTATTTTCTACCACACACTGTGTCCCATCTTTCATCACATGATGTTTATGTTGACTTCTGATCCCTGACATGTTCTTGATCATTCCCCACACTTGGCCTAAAGGAGTAGTTCTATTTAATGATTCACAAAACGTTCTCCAATAGTTTTTTCTTGTCTTTTTAATAACGTACCTTACTTTAGCTCGGTGCCTTTTATATTGGATCACATCTTGAAAATGATGTGTCCTTCTTAATATTCTAAATGCTCTATTCCTTTCTTTTATTGCGTCTGTGCACGCTTGTGTCCACCATCTTCCTTCTTTTCCCTATTCTACTCCTTGGTATGCTCTGTTTGACTGCTTCTATTATGCACTTTGTAATATCTGTATTTAGTTGTTAAATATTTTGATTTATATCCACTTCCTTTAGTGTCATGTCTGTCATTTCCCTAAATTGTCCCCAACCACTGTGATTATACTTCCATCTTCCTTCTTTCTTAGTGCTTTCTGTCCTTTGCTTTATGTTTATGTGAATGAAGATTGGGTAGTGATCACTTCCTATAGTGCTGTCTTTATTTACTTCCCACTCCACCTTTCTTGATAACCCTTGTGACACTAGTGTTAAATCTATTGCTGTTTCTTTACCCGTAACTACATCTAACCTTGTTCCCCACCCATCATTCACACACACCAATTATTTTTCCTCCAAAAATGCTTCCAATGTTTCCCCATTCCATTCATCCAATCCAATCCAATCCACTTTATTTATATAGCACATTTACACAACAAGAATGTTTCCAAAGTGCTGCACAGCCATGTTAAAAACAATATTAAAAACAAAATTAAAAAAATATTAAAAACGATATTAAAAACAATATTAAAAACAATATTATGCTACACCAATGACTGAATAAAAACAAAGAATAAATGAATAGAAAACCAATACAGAAACAATATAAAAAATAAATATGATTAAAAACGATTTTAAAGGGTAAAACCAATTAAAACAGTAAAATAGACATCAAAATGTATAAAAAAAAAACACAGAGGACAACAGAGGACAGAAGACCACACAACTCACGTAGTGTTAAAAGCCAAAGAATCAAAGTGGGTCTTAAGACGAGACGTAAAACACTCCACTGTGGAAGCAGTTTGAACATGGAGGGGCAGAGTGTTCCAGAGTTTAGGGCCGACCACAGAGAAGACCCTGTCTCCCCTGGTTTTAAGTCTCATCCTGGGCACCACGAGCTGGAGCTGGCTCTCGGACCTCAGAGCGCGCGCAGGAGTGTAAATTTCGATGAGGTCCGAGATATACTGAGGTGCCAGTCCATGTAAAGCTTTAAAAACAAACAGCAAGGATTTAAAATCAATTCTAAAATGAACTGGGAGCCAGTGCAAACTCTGAAGAATTGGGGTTATATGCTCACGTTTCCTGGCCCCTGTTAAAAGTCGTGCTGCCGCCTTCTGGACTAACTGCAACCGGGAGAGAGCTTTTTGGCTAATGCCAGCATAAAGTGCATTGCAGTAGTCCAGGCCACTTTAAATAAAAGCATGCACGACTTGTTCAAAAAGGTTAAAAGATAAAAATGGTTTTACCTTTGCTAAAAGACGAAGATGATAAAAACACGATTTTAAAACGCCATTGACTTGTTTGTTAAATTTAAAATGGCTGTCTATAGTGACGCCAGGGCTGCTGACTTTGGGACGCACATCATTTTGCAATGGTCCCAAGTCAGTGAGGGCCGGACCAAAAACTGAAATTTCCGTTTTTCCCTCATTCATTATTAAAAAATTCTGGGCTAACCAAGCCTTGACATCACATAGACAGTTGAGAAGGGGTGTCAGGGGGCCGTGGCCTTTTGAAATTGGCATATAAATTTGGCAGTCATCTGCATAAAAGTGATAAGACACTCCATGTTTCTTAAAAATCTCTCCAAGAGGGATAATGTACAAGGAAAACAGGATGGGGCCTAGAATGGATCCCTGGGGGACACCACAGTAAAGCGGAGCAGAAGAAGAGGTGGTGTCCCCCAGCCTGACGGAGAAGGACCTCTCTGACAGGTAGGATCTGAACTAGGGATGATACTCGAAACCGGTTTTCCCGGTTGTTCGATAAGAAAAGAACCGAGTTCTCGGACTCTAATCCCTTTTTGAGAACCGGTACCCGTTATCGAGACCACTATAGTAAAGAAAAAGAGTTGGTTCTTTATTCGAATCCCTCGGAACGAATCCAGTCCCAACCAGAAATGCTCCGTGGGACATCACAAGAAATGACGTCACGTAGCTCAGTCATTAGGCGCAGATAGCGAAAGCAGGAAAAAAATGGACGGGAAAAAGCGCTCCAAGGTGTAATAAAGTTCAAAACAAAAGGTATAATCAAATGAATAACTTTACTGAGAGATTTGAGCAGACTACAAACACATGATGAACACTTTTACGACCAACCGGAAACATAGCAACGCACCTCCTTTACGGCAGCTGTCGCAACGTTCTTAAAGCAACCGCAGCACATACATATATATATACACATCTCCCTTTTTTAACTTTTGTTTTTCTTTCCTTGTAAACAAAACCAAATCACACTGTATATGTGTTGTCTGTCTAATTATAAATAATGCAGACGAGGCGTGTTGGCTGAGTTCTTGACGTTTACTTTCACAGCGTGCTCATAACCTCATTCATACGTGACGACATGCAACACTTTTCGGGGCTACCGCGCATGCTCGTCACTCCCGTTGCATGCTGGGTATTGTAGTTGTTATATTCCCCAGCTCATAACATCTTTCCCCCTATAAAGAAATAATGTTAACTCAAAGTGTATTTCTTTTTTCAGCTTTAAATTTTCATTTTTTTAGCATTGTAACCACATTTGCAAACAACTTTTCTCTTCATAGAATGTTCTTTCAATAAAGAAATAAAGTGCAAAAATGTCAAAGCATCATAACAAACAGTTATGTCAAATAGCAGCAGAAGTGCACTTTTTGGAGAACTGTATTATTTTCAGTTTTGTGCCCAAAGGACTGATTTTATTTAACACTATATTATAATTTATACACCTATAGTGATCACAGAGACAGGTTGTTTTTGTGTTACTGTATATATTTGTTTCTCTGAAAAATCCCACTTAATATATACTTTGGGTAACAACAGTCAATATTTATTTATTTTATTTTATTTTTTTAGGGGGGTAACAGTCAATATTTATTTATTTATTAGATTACATTGTTTTCTTATATAATATAAGTGAGCTTTTGTTAAACCAATTATTGTGTGTTTTTTTCCATATACAACAACCTATCTGGACTCTATAAGAGAATCGATAAGGAATCGGTTCGATAAGAGGATTCGATAATAGGCTCGAACTCGATAATTTCTTATCAAACATTATCCCTAATCTGAACCACTCTAATGCAGTCCCCCTGACACCCACACAGTCTCTCAGGCGCTCTAAAAGAATTGTGTGGTCGACTGTGTCAAAGGCAGCTGTAAGATCTAAAAGCACTAAAATGGCAGAGCTACCAGAATCAGACATTAAAAGCAAGTCATTAAAAACCATTAAAAGTGCAGATTCAGTACTTTGCAAAGCTTTGTATCCAGACTGAAATGGACCTAAAGTGCTATTTTCATCTAAAAAAAGGCTGCAGTTGCGCTAAAACACATTTCTCCAGAATTTTTGACACAAAAGGTAATTTGGAAATGGGCCGATAATTTGACAAACTTGTCGGATCTAAACCTGTTTTTTTAATCAAAGGCTCAACAACAGCTCTTTTACAAAAAGAGGGGACACAGCCAGAAATCAAGCTGCTGTTGATGATGTCCCTAACAGACAAGTCAATAGTGTCATCCTTTCACTCCACACTGTGCTATGTGTATAAAAGTCACCACACCGAATGGACTCGACTATTGTTTCTACTTGATGTATTTGTCATTTCTTGCATGGATTATAGAAGTTTAGCACTTTGTACCTTTCTTTATTATTCCATATTTCTACCCCTACTATTTGTAGTTATTGTGTTCCTTTTAATATTGTATAATGCATGTTGTATGGCACATCCTCCTCCTTGCCCATCATCCCTATCTTTACGTATTGTTATATATTATTTTATTATAAAGTTCAACTTTGCCTTCAGCCATGTTTCTTGAATACATATTATATGTGGTTTATGTATGTATGGTTACTGTAATGTTTGTCTGATCTTGAATGGGATTGTGCTGAAAATGTTCATTTCCCCTCGGGGATTAAAAAAGTATATCTGATTCTGATTCTGAATTACTTTTCATATTATTAATGAATCCCTTTAATTCCTGTCCGTTTGCTATACTGGCATTCCACTGAACAATGAACATGGCGTTGGATTGTGGTCACATGACTCTGTCTCGTCTACTCTCTGTAGTTCACCTTGCACCTGTTTCCAAGATAGTTCTTTTACATTTAAAAACTTTGCAGCTGCTTTGACAATTATTTTGATCTTCTCAGTCTTTTTTCTTGCCTGTTCTGTACAATTTATTACGTATGCCAGGAACACAACTAGTTTGTCCATGGAAATTCTTGAATTTGTCTCCACTTTTTTACTTTAACTGCCTCTGCATATGCAATATTTCTTTCTACTCTGATTTGCTGTACTTTTGTTGCCTGTTTCCTAATGACACATCCCCCATAAGCTGCTGTGTGATTCCCGCCACAGTTCCAACACTTGATCTGTTCATGACTTCCACATTGTCCATATTCATGCTCCCCTCCACACCTTCCACATCTCATCTTAGCATGACACACACTAGCTATGTGCCCATAGCGTTGGCACTTGAAACAAGGTACTGGGGGTGGGATGTAAGCTCTAACGTAAAAACTTAAAAATTCTATCATGATTCTTTCCGGGAGGACTTCCTGGACAAACTGCACTATCACAGATTCGCTCTCCGTCTTTTCTCCGTTTCTAAATGCCATCAATCACTTCATCATTGTGACAGTTCTCCCTTTTATTTATCTTTTCAAATCATCTAAATGTTCTCCTCTTGGGATTCGTGTCACGACTCCTCTTGCCCCCTTTCGTTCTACCACTTCCATTCTTTCCTTTATTATCTTATTGCACATCTTTTGCAATCGCATTGCTTTTGTTCTTTTGCTCTCCATTGTTACATTTGATCAAAAGACTTCCATCCTTTAGCACTTTGGCCATCTCCACCTCTCCAATGTTCTTCTTGAATCCCTTAACCAGTGTCATCAAACTAATATCCTTCATGTCTTGATCTGACTTCAATTTATATTTAATATTGCAATTATCTACCATAATCTTTTTCCTCCTTTCTACTCCATCATCTTCGTGCACTCTTTTAGCACTCGACTTTCCTTCACGACCTCCTCTGCCCTTCTTTCCTCTCTCCCTTCTAGTCCTATCCATGTCCATACCTTCCTCATACATCCCCTCACTATCCCCTTCCCTCTCCATCCACTCACAAATCAGTTCATGCACAACGGCCAAAAAGATTCAAACAATTGACACTCTCACTGTCAGCCATGATCCTTGGTCCACTTCCACTCTTGCCTCCTGGCCAATCCACCAACCCTCAACCTTCGCCTCCGTTCCATCAAACTCCTTCTTTTCAGGAGTGACGGCCCTCCTCACCGCTGCCGATTGGCTGCCCTGGCTGGCCATGTGTGTGCTCCCATTCCCCGGTAAAACTGTCACTCAAATTAAAAAAAGGGCTGTACAGGTGGAGGCAATTAGGTCCATCAGTGACTACAGGGTAGAAGCAACGTTAAAACTCAGCACGCTCAAACAAAACCAAATTAATAAAACCAATCAATAAAAAGCATGCGCATTAAACCCAAAAAATACATAACATGCATAAAAACAATACAATCCACGTCTACCCTGTGACACCCACACTGAATTGGGTTTAAAAAAAGGCATAAATGCCACCTAGTTGGCAGGAGGCAAGTATCTCAGCTATACCAAAAGAAGGCAAGGATAGAATTGAGTGTGGATCTTACAGGTTCTCAATGTATAAACTATTTACTTCCATCATGGCCAAACGCTTAGAAGATGTCTTACCTATATTGATACATAATGAGCAAACAGGTTTTATACATCAACGCCAAACACAAGACAATATAAGAAAGACACTACATATTATGGATCATATACAAACCCTGTTTCCATATGAGTTGGGAAATTGTGTTAGATGTAAATATAAACGGAATACAATGATTTGCAAATCCTTTTCAATCCATATTCAGTTAAATATGCTACAAAGACAACATATTTGATGTTCAAACTGATAAACATTATTTTTTTTGCAAATAATCATTAACTTTAGAATTTGATGCCAGCAACACGTGACAAAGAAGTTGGGAAAGGTGGCAATAAATACTGATAAAGTTGAGGAATGCTCATCAAACGCTTATTTGGAACATCCTACAGGTGTGCAGGCTAATTGGGAACAGGTGGGTGCCATGATTGGGTATAAAAGTAGATTCCATGAAATGCTCAGTCATTCACAAACAAGGATGGGGCGAGGGTCACCACTTTGTCGACAAACGTGTGAGCAAATTGTTGAACAGTTTAAGAAAAACCTTTCTCAACCA
This sequence comes from Entelurus aequoreus, assembly GCF_033978785.1. Lineage (NCBI taxonomy): Eukaryota > Metazoa > Chordata > Actinopteri > Syngnathiformes > Syngnathidae > Entelurus > Entelurus aequoreus. The sequence goes on along the minus strand of NC_084744.1, from coordinate 31,200,094 downwards.
GATATTGCAAGGAATTTAGGGATTTCACCATCTACGCTCCGTAATATCATCAAAGGGTTCAGACAATCTGGAGAAATCACTGCACGTAAGCAGCTAAGCCCGTGACATTCCATCCCTCAGGCTGTACTGCATCAACAAGCGACATCGGTGTGTAAAGGATATCACCACATGGGCTCAGGAACACTTCAGAAACCCACTGTCAGTAACTACCGTTGGTCGCTACATCTGTAAGTGCAAGTTAAAACTCTCCTATGCAAGGCGAAAACCGTTTATCAACAACACCCAGAAACGCCGTCGGCTTTGCTGGGCCTGAGCTCATCTAAGATAGACTGATACAAACTGGAAAAGTGTTCTGTGGTCTGACGAGTCCACATTTCAAATTGTTTTTGGAAACTGTGGACGTCGTGTCCTCCGGACCAAAGAGGAAAAGAACCATCCGGATTGTTATAGGCGCAAAGTTGAAAAGCCAACATCTGTGATGGTATGGGGGTGTATTAGTGCCCAAGACATGGGTAACTTACACATCTGTGAAGGCGCCATCAATGCTGAAAGGTACATACAGCTTTTGGAGCAACATATGTTGCCATCCAAGCAACGTTACCATGGACGCCCCTGCTTATTTCAGCAAGACAATGCCAAGCCACGTGTTACATCAACGTGGCTTCATAGTAAAAGAGTGCGGGTACTAGACTGGCCTGCCTGTAGTCCAGACCTGTCTCCCATTGAAAATGTGTGGCGCATTATGAAGCCTAAAATAGCACAACGGAGACCCCCGGACTGTTGAACAACTTAAGCTGTACATCAAGCAAGAATGGGAAAGAATTCCACCTGAGAAGCTTCAAAAATGTGTCTCCTCAGTTCCCAAACGTTTACTGAGTGTTGTTAAAAGGAAAGGCCATGTAACACAGTGGTGAACATGCCCTTTCCCAACTACTTTGGCACGTGTTGCAGCCATGAAATTCTAAGTTAATTATTATTTGCCAAAAAAAAAAAAAGTTTATGAGTTTGAACATCAAATATGTTGTCTTTGTAGTGCATTCAATTGAATATGGGTTGAAAAGGATTTGCAAATCATTGTATTCCGTTTATATTTACATCTAACACAATTTCCCAACTCATATGGAAACAGGGTTTGTACAAAGAAAAAACATTGAATCAATTGTTATAAGTGTGGATGCTGAAAAGGCCTTTGACTCGGTCAATTGGAATTTTCTTTACAGAGTTCTATACAAATTTGCCTTCCAGGATACAATTATTAAAACTATACAGGCACTATATAACAATCCTGCTGCTAGGATTAAAGTCAATGGATAATTATTAAATAGTTTTACCTTAGAAAGAGGTTCTAGACAGGCATGTGCATGGTCACCATTACTCTTTGCATTATACCTGGGGCCACTAGCTCAGTGGGTGGGCAATTAATTTTTACCGGGGGCCGCATGAGCTACCCGAGCACTGCTGGAGGGCCACATCGACAATATTTCAATTAAATTTTGCTCAATATTATTTTTGATATATACCGTAAGATAAATAATAATAATAATAATAATAATAATTAATAATAATAGTAATACTTCAACATAGTGTGTGTAACAGCATTCCATGACTAATATAAATAAATTAACATTAATAATAAATGACAGTAAAATAAGCACACGTATGACTGAGGAGTCATAGCGTAACTTTGTGTGGTGTTTGAGTCGTCCGACTTTTTGTGTGGCCATAAACGCACCAGTGGTTTAGTGCTATGCGTGTTGGTGACAGATGACAAGTTGGTTTTGGCCTGGTTTGTACGGCAGAAAATGACTAGTTTTTCGAGATAGAATTGTTTTACTCATGTTTTTGGTGTGGTTATGTCCAAATATAAACAGTTTTGCTCAATAAAGTGATCGATGTAATTCCTGTCCTCGAAGCATCTCGATAGACGTTACAATAATTGAACGGTGTTCAATTGAACGGTGTTGTAAACGGTGTTGACGAACACCATTAGGGCCGCTTGTTGTCACTGTCACTCAGTTGCATTGCAAAATTCCATAGAAAAAAAAAATGTTTATTTTGTTTAGAATTCAGATGGGATTTGATTTGGTGCGCGGCATATACTTGCTGCGCGCAGCAGACGCTAGCAGTGCGCAATTGCGCAGGCACGCACCTTAGGTGAGGGGACGTTGCTTTGCAGTTCATGTGTTGTTGAAAACACGGCATTCCTCATCAACTTTTCTCTTTTTGGCGTCTCGGGTGTAAACCGTGCATCACTTGTCGCTGCATGTGCACCTTCACTCGCAGGTTACACACGGACACACGCCCATAAATAATACTTTTCAAAACAAAAGCAGCACAGTTGTATTGCGCGCAGGACATAGATGTTTTTTCAACTTTATTTTGTAATTGCAGCTGTTCACATTCACTCACAATCACGCACACGCATACGTCCACACGGAAGTAATACAAATAACGATTTTCAAAACAAAAGCAGCACCGTTGTATTGCACACTCGACATAGATACTTTTTAAAATTTATTTTGTAATTTATAATTGGCCTCACGCGGGCCGGACAGGGACGCACAAAGGGCCGGATGCGGCCCGCGGGCCGTAGAATGCCCAGGTCTGGTCTATCAGACACAATGAAGATTTTAAGGGAATTATTATTAAAGGGAGAGAGTATAAATTGACTTACTATGCGGATGACATTTTAGTCTACCTCTGGCACCCAACATACTCTCTTCTTAAATTAATGCAATCATTTGAACAGTATGGTCAATTATCAGGATATAAAATCAATATAGGTAAAACCCAGCTACTCTCATATAATTATAACCCACCAGGGGAAATCAGAAGCAGTTACCCCCTGATATGTCTTTTAAATATCTGGGCATCATTTTATCAAAAGATCTTACAAAATTATCAGAATACAATTAACTACCCATACATAAAAAAAATAAAAGATGACATAGCACGATGGAACTTAATTCCTTTTTTTAGCCTTAGCTGTAGAATTGAACCATTAAAATGAATGCACTTCCAAGACTGATGTACCTATTTCAAACCCTACCAATAAAGATGAACCAAAATCAATTCAGCTTTATGTAGTGTAATGAAAGATTAAAAAATGCTCCGTTTTGAAACTATTAAAAGGACACATTTATTTAAAAAAACAAGACTTTTATCGATATTTGCAGTAGCGGCATTTTGGTAATATGAAGGTGAAAAATGTAACAAAGACAAGCATATGTTTAATTGAACTGTTTACAAAAGTCTGTAATTCAGAAACTATTGATAGAAGTGTTTCATGCTTGTATAAGAAATCATACTCAACTTCATATATTAAAACAAAATGGGAGAAGGAAGGAGGGATAACTATATCTGAGGAAGAATGGACAATAATACGGAAATATCAATGGACTTGTACCAGCTCACCCAAGTGGAGGGAGTTTGGCTGGAAAAGTTGGATCAGATTTTTTATTCCACCTTCTCAGAAGTCTCATTATGATAACAACTCCCCTGCCTGTTGGAGAAATTGTGGGAATTTAAACGCAAACCACTAGCATGTTTTCTGGGACTGCTCCGCCATAAAGGACTATTGGAAAGAGATACACCAAGCTCTACAGGATATTTTCAAATGACCCCTTGAAAGTAAGATTCTGTTTTTCGGACATGTACCTCAGGATTGGCTGAAAAAAGATAAATACTTCATGAATATCCTACTAGTGGCTTGTAAAAAGAGCATTACCAGGAAATGGATATTACAGGAGAGCCCAACTTTGAAGCTATGGATGGAAATCACAATGGACATTTATAAAACAGAGAAGATAACGGCTTTTATTAATTATAAATTAGAGAAATTTACTTCATACTGGGAATACTGGGTCGATTATGTCACGCCCCATAAGCCTGATTTTATTTTTTGTAATTAGTGATTAAACTGTTTCAAAAAAAGATTACTCCCTATATGTCTATTGTTTTTTTTTTCTATTTATTTATTTACTATCTGTTTATATTATTTTATTTTTTATTATTATCGTTATTATTGTTATTATTATAACTTTTTTAATTTTTTTTGCTGTTTTTCTCTTTGGGGGGGTGTCATCGTTGGGAAATAAACAAAAATGATATTTTGATCTTTAGGGCAGACAATAGATGTATGATGTATGCAAATATGATGTAATGGATAAGAATGTCTCATGCTGGATTGCAATAAAAAAATAAAATAATAAAAATAATAATTTGCAAGTAAAAAAATGAATCTAAATTAAAAAACAGTAGTTTTATTGATAGAAGTAGTACTCACTTCTCTCATCCGGACTGTAGCCTCCACATAAAAGACAAGTGAGGCGACATGAGAACAACATTGTGTCAATCCTGCCTTCCAGTCACAGTGTGCTGACATGACACTAGATTGTTTATCCCTCATTATCCAGGGTGTCAATCTTGGCTCAGCTCATTTCTGAGAGTCTATTTGTCACATCTGGTTACACCAGGCCTTGCCTTATGTTTGCCTTTTGTTAGTGTTTTAGTTCCTGTCCTGTGCTTTTATTTTGGCGGCTCTTCCGGTTTTGTTGGTGTTTTCCCGTGGCTGCTTCACTTCTGTCCCCGAGCATTTCCCCTCACCTTTTTTCTGTTTGCAATCAAAACTATTTAAATTGATCCGTTTGCTACCTTCGTTGTCCGGACATTATTCTTTGTTCACGGGTGACGATCGACTACACTTTTTGATAACAAGCTCTAGTATGCACATACTTTGAGTATGCACATACTTTGTGGACGCCGTCTGCTCCACATTTCCTGTGAGTGTTTTGCTGGGTTTCAGCAGTTTGTTTTGTTTTCTTCATAGTTCTCTGTTGCTCTCGGTTTTTGTTATTTTATCAATAAATATCCCTTTTTTTTACTGCATGGTGCCACCTCGTTCTTCTGCAGCTTAAAAATCACTAAAGGATTCCCAATTTCCAGTTTATGGTGAACTCTTGTGAAATATCCACTGTCATGTTACTCTTTATAGTTAATTAATTAGTAAATTAAGAAAATATTTACTGTGTCCGGCTGCTTGTTCACTTTTTGTGGTGTCATTTTGCTACATGTTAAGGAAAGTATTTGATCTTAAATACATTATATATATAATCCTCCATATTGGCAGCCATAGTGATTCATTTATTCAGCAGAGCAATAAAACTTCGATCTTACAAAAAAGTAAACATGATAGCAACATGCATCTGCTAGCTCACGATCGCCCCCACTTCTCAGTGTGGCGAGTTGAAGTACTACAAGAGGCACTCTAATACAGTGCTTAAATCTGTATTTTTAGTCTTATTATCAAGGAATAATAAGGTCACACTTGTATTAAAACATTAATGCTAAGGTTTCGTCCAGTAGTGACCGGGTGATGTCTGATGATGATGATGATGATGATGATGATGTATCTGTGCAAGTGAACAATTGGATCCACAAGGGACAACAACCCTTTCCACAGACTACACACACACCAGAAACACAAATCTTAGAAGCCTACAACAATATATTTGAAGAAGACTTTAGGATTAAAAGTGAAGATGTGAGGTGAAATAAGTACAAATGCAGCAATAAAAACAAGCAACTCCACTCATGATGGCTGTAAAGCAGTGGTCCCCAACCACCGGGCCGCGGACCGATTGGTACCGGGGCGCACAAGAATTTAATTTTATTTTTTAAATGAAATCAACATAAAAAACACAATATATACATTATATATCAATATAGATCAATACAGCCTGCAGGGATACAGTCCGTAAGCACACATGATTGTATTTATTTATGTTAAAAAAAAAAAAAAAAAAATTTTTTTTTTTTAAATACACCCCCCCCCTCCCCCCCTCCCCCCACCGGTCCGTGGGACAAATTTTCAAGCGTTGACCGGTCCGCAGCTACAAAAAGGTTGGGGACCACTGCTCTAAAGTTCAGTGATGTGTTGCTAACTTCAGCCTTTTTCTTCTTTGTTGATGTTTTACAGTAGTTAACATCCATGATGTAACAATGCTGCTAATCTACCAGAGTCCACATTTTGTTAACCATTTTATTCATTCATACTTTTAATTGGATAATAACAGCAATAAAATAAAATAGAAAAAATGTGTGAAAAAAAACAAATGAAAATAATAAAATGTCCTCTGTTTAACAATGAGAACATAGAATAAAATAGTGGCTACATATATAATATTCAATAAATGCACACAACTTAAAAAGTAATTACAGGACAACATATAAGACAAGAAGATGAGAAGCACTACATACAACATCAAATATACATTCATATTAAACATGCTGTGTTTTTAAACTACATTTAGCACAATCACTGTTTAAGTGTTTTTAAATCCCTGCAGCTTCCATTACTGTTACACACTTGTGTCTACTGATCTGCTGCCTATACCTGAACATCTTATCACACACAGTGCAACTAAAGGGTTTCTCTCCAGTGTGTGTTCTCATGTGTCTTTTCATATGAGAATTTAAGGAGAATCTTTTGGGACACACTGAGCATGAAAAGGTTTCTCTCCAGTGTGTGTCCTCATGTGTTTGGTCATGTCAAGCTTTCTGGAGAAACTCTTCTTACAAACAGAGCAAGTAAAAGGTTTCTCACCAGTGTGTGTTCTCATGTGTAATATCATGTCAGTCTTAGTGTTGACTCGTTTAGCACAAGCTGAGCAAGCAAAACGTTTCTCACCTGTGTGTGTTCTCATGTGTAATATCATGTCATTCTTAGTGTTGAATCTTTTAGCACAAGCTGAGCAAGAAAAAAGGTTTCTCTCCAGTGTGTGTTCTCATGTGTCTTTTCATATGAGAATTTAAGGAGAATCTTTTGGGACACACTGAGCATATAAAAGGTTTCTCTCCAGTGTGTGTTCTCATGTGTACGGTCATGCTTTGCTTTGTGGAGAAACTCTTCTTACAAACAGAGCAACTAAAAGGTTTCTCTCCAGTATGTATTCTCATGTGTACTGTAAAATGACTCTTCAGTCTAAATATTTGCCCACATTGAGAGCAGTCAAAGTGGTTGTTGTTAGTGTGATGTCTCGTATCACCTTTAGAGTCATTTTTACTCTCCAAAGGTTTTTGGATGTGGTCACTGTGATCAGAAGAGTCTGACATCATGTGGTCCATGTCTGACAGTGGAGCAAAGATGCTGTCTGGTTCTGACTTTATATCTTCACAATGCTCTCCATCAGCTTCTGTGATGTGTTGACTTACAAGCTCCGCCCCTCTGTTCTCCTCACTTTGACTGTGATGAAGCTGTAAGGACTGAGCTTCATCTTCATCATTAGCCTCCTCCAACCTTTGAAGCTGCTCCCACAGTTCCTCCTCTTCCTCTTTAATGTGTGGGGGGGCCTGTAGCTCCTTCTGTCCCACACTGGAGCTCCACTCCTGCTGCTTGGAGGGAATCTCTTCTTGACTCTCTGCTGACACCTGCTGGACGTCTGCAGAACATAGAACACAAATGAGGTGTTACTGTATTGAAGTTTGCAGTATTCAAACTATTGACATGTGAGGTAGGCCAAATAGAGAGTGATGGGCAAGATACCTGGACAATGTAGTAAGCTAAGCTACAAGTTACTCTCAATTAAATGTAGCTAAGCTATCCTCAGAGAATTGTAGCAAGCTACACTACAAAAGTAGCTTGCCACATCAAAGCTACATTTAACAGCATTTCTATCTATTGGCCCGCATGTATAATATCAATGTTAATGTAACTGAGAGTGTTGAAATGGACCCAGTGAGAGAACTACATGTCTTCATGCTCCCGCCATCAGTGTGTGAATGTGTGCATGTGTGTGTGTGAATGGGTGAATGTGGAAAATAGTGTCAAAGCGCTTTGAGTTCCTTAAAAAGGTAGAAAAGCGCTATACAAGTACGACCCATTTACCATTTATTTACCATTCAACTCATCACTGAGCTTGTTCCACCATTTAACTCCTAAAACTGAAATACATTTGTGTTTTATATTCCTTCTTACTTTACCTATTTGAAAAATAAATATCCCCCGTAAATTATAGTTGTCTCCTCCTAATTTAGATAACCTAAGAATACAAGCTGGAAGGCTGTTGTTCTTTACTCGAAACATCATTTCCAAGGTTTTTAAAAACACAATATCTGAACATTTTAACACATTACAACTTATAAATAATGGATTGGTATGTTCATAGTAGCATGCTTTGTGTATTATTCTAATGACCCTTTTTTGAAGTTAAATTTTTGGATCTATGTTTGTTCTTAAACATTTCCCCAAACTTCAACACAATATGTTAAATATGGAAAAATGAAAGAATAATATAACATATGCAAACATGTCTTATTGAGCATGTGTCTTACTTTATAAACAATAGCAATGAATTTGGATATTTTTCCCTTTATATATTCAACATAATTTAGGATCAATTATTATTCCCAATAATTTAGTTTCATATACTCTATCAATTTCCACTTGATTTAATTTTAATTTTGCTTCACAATTTGTCCTTGCACCACTAAACACCATACATTTAATTTTCTTATCATTTAATGATAACTTATTAATACAAAACCATTGTTTTAGCTGAATCAACTCAGCCTCTATTATCCTCTACACTTCCTTCAAGTCTTCTCCTGAACAATATACATTTTTATCATCTGCAAACATAATACATTTCAATTTATTAGATACCGAACACATATCATTTAAATAAAGTATAAATAACTTACAGTAGGTCCCAATACCGAGCCTTGTGGAACCCCACAAGTTACTCTTCTTGGCTGTGATTTAGTCTAATTAATTTCCACGTATTGAGATCTATTACTTAAATAACTACTTAACCACTGTTGTGAAACACCTCTTATGCCATACTTTTACCATTTTTGCAGAAGTAAGGAATGATCGATTGTGTCAAAAAGTCAATAAATACTCCAACGTTGTGTTGCTTTTTTTCTATTGCTGTAGCTATGTTTTCTACAAAGTCCATCACTGCTAGGGATGTAGATGATTACTCCTGAAGCCATACTGATGGTCATTCACTAGCTCATGTTTGTCAATCAACTTATCAAGTCTATTTACAAATCATTTCTCAAGAATTTTTGCAAATTTAGGTAGTAGAGACACAGGTCTATAATTTGAGACCATATGTTTGTCACCATTTTTATAAATCGGAATAACTTTAGCAATTTTCATTTTGTCAGGAAAAGTTCCAGTTGATAAAGATTTATTACATATATAAGTAAACGGCTTCAGGACACAATCCATCACTTATTTAACAAGTGACATATCCACGTTGTTACCATCGACACATTTTTTGTTTTTAAACTTTCTGACCACTTCTCACACATCACTTTCACAAACTCCGCCAAGAAACATACAATTTTTAATGTCAGATACACACTTGAACTTTTTGTCATCATTCATATTAAAATGAATATTTTTAGATACATTTGGGCCAACGTTCACAAAAAACTTATTGAATTCCTCAGCTATTTCTTCTATATTTTCAACAATTGAGTTGTCATCTTTTACCAGATATGCTGTAAAATCCTTTTTGTTAGATTTTTTAATCATAGTAATAAGCACATTCCAAGTTTCAATTATATTATTTTTATGTTTATGCAGCAATTGTTCATAATAGTTTTTTTGTTGCAGCCTCATGATACATGTCAATCTGTTTTTATACTTTTTATATTGGTCCTCATTTTCCTTTGTTCGATGCTTAACACATTCCTTGTAAAGCCTATTTTTCTTTTTACAGGCTTTTACTAAACTATTTGTTATCCATGGTTTCTCCCTCTTTTTAGTATTTTGCTTATATTCTCTCAATGGACAATGATGGTCATAAAGTGTCAGAAATATATCCAGGAATGTATCGTATGCTTCATTAGTATCCTCCACTAAAACATTTTGCCAATCCTGATTTAAAAGATCAGCCTTGAATGCCTTAACTGCTTCTGGTGATTTTATTCTAACAAAGTTATTTATTTGTCTTTTTGTTTGTAAGTTTGGCTCCTTGTTCATATGGATCACTGTAAAGACAGGCAAGTGATCACTTACTTCAGTCACTAAGAGTCCACTTTTTCTATTCCCATCAAATACATTTATACAAATATTGCCAATCAGTGTTAAGCTGTCCTTTTGTTATTCTGCTAGGTTTTACAATTAGTGGAAAGAAACTCAAGCTAAACATAAGATTAACAAAATCAGTGGTTTTCGTGTGATCATTAATTTCATCAAATCAATGTTGAAGTCACCACAAATTAAGATCACCTTATGTCTTTCATATAACTCAAGAATGTTCTTATTCAATTGATCGGAGGTGGGGCGGGGGGCGTGGTTATATATATACTTGACTTTCAGTGAATCAATCAATCAATCAATCAATGTTTATTTATATAGCCCTAAATCACAAGTGTCTCAAAGGGCTGTACAAGCCACAACGACATCCTCAGTACAGAGCCCACATACGGGCAAGGAAAAACTCACCCCAGTGGGACGTCGGTGAATGACTATGAGAAACCTTGGAGAGGACCGCATATGTGGGTAACCCCCCTCCCTCTAGGGGAGACCGAAAGCAACGGATGTCGAGTGGGTCTGACATAACATTGTGAAAGTCCAGTCCACAGTGGATCCAACACATCAGCGGGAGTCCAGTCCACAGCGGGGCCAACAGGAAACCATCCCGAGCGGAGACGGGTCAGCAGCGCAGAGATGTCCCCAACCGATGCACAGGCTAGTGGTCCACCCGGGGTCCCGGCTCTGGACAGCCAGCACTTCATCCATGGCCACCGGACCTATGCAACTCCCCCTCGCAAGGGACAGGGGAGAAGAGGAGAGAAGAAAAGAAACGGCAGATCAACTGGTCTAAAAAAGGGGGGTCTATTTAAAGGCTAGATTATACAAATGAGTTTTAAGATGGGACTTAAATGCTTCTACTGAGGTAGCATCTCTAACTGGAGGGCATTCCAGAGTACTGGAGCCCGAATAGAAAACGCTCTATAGCCCGCAGACTTTTTTTTGGCTCTGGGAATCATTAATAAGCCGGAGTTCTTTGAACGCAGATTTCTTGTCGGGACATATGGTACAATACAATCGGCGAGATAGGCTGTAGCTAAACCGTGTAATATTTTATACGTAAGTAGTAAAACCTTAAAGTCGCATCTTAAGTGCACAGGAAGCCAGTGCAAGTGAGCCAGTATAGGCGTAATATGATCAAACTTTCTTGTTTTTGTCAGAAGCCTTGCAGCCGCATTTTGTACCAACTGTAATCTTTTAATGCTAGACATAGGGAGGCCCGAAAATAAAACGTTACAGTAATCGAGACGAGACGTAACGAACGCATGAATAATGATCTCAGCGTCGCTAGTGGACAAGATGGAACGAATTTTAGCGATATTACGGAGATGAAAGAAGGCCGTTTTACTCTTAATGTGTGACTCAAACGAGAGAGTTGGGTCGAAGATAATACCCAGATTCTTTACAGAGTCTCCTTGTTTAATTGTTTGGTTGTCAAATGTTAAGGAGGTATTATTAAATAGATGTTGGTGTCTAGCAGGACCGATAATCAGCATTTCCGTTTTCTTAGCGTTGAGTTGCAAAAAGTTAGCGGACATCCATTGTTTAATTTCATTAAGACACGCCTCCAGCTGACTACAATCCGGCGTGTTGGTCAGCTTTAGGGGCATGTAGAGTTGAGTGTCATCAGCATAACAGTGAAAGCTAACACCGTACTTGCGTATGATGTCACCCAGCGGCAGCATGTAAATACTAAAGAGTGCAGGGCCAAGAACCGAACCCTGGGGAACTCCGCACGTTACCTTGACATAGTCCGAGGTCACATTGTTATGGGAGACGCACTGCATCCTGTCAGTAAGATAAGAGTTAAACCAAGACAAGGCTAAGTCTGACATACCAATACGTGTTTTGATACGCTCTAATAAAATATTATGATCGACGGTATCGAAAGCGGCGCTAAGATCAAGAAGCAGCAACATAGATGACGCATCAGAATCCATCGTTAGCAATAGATCATTAGTCATTTTTGCGAGGGCTGTCTCCGTAGAGTGATTTGCCCTGAAACCGGATTGAAAAGGTTCACAGAGATTGTTAGTCACTAAGTGTTCATTTAGCTGCTGTGCAACAATTTTTTCGAGAATTTTAGAAATAAACGGAAGGTGGGACACCGGTCGGTAGTTTACCATGAGGTCAGGATCGAGGTTAGGTCTTTTGAGCAGAGGATGAATAACCGCTTTTTTGAATGCTAGGGGAACAGTGCCGGAGGAAAGTGATAAGTTTATAATATTTAACACTGATGGACCTAATAATACAAACAGTTCCTTGATAAGTTTCCCAGGAAATGGGTCAAGTAAAAAAGAAAAAAAAGAATTCTAGCTATATATATATATATGTATATATATTTATTTTATTATACATATAAATAAAATAAATACTTGAATTTCCGTGTTCCAGGGGCATTCCAGTAGATGGCAGTATTGTCCTGTTTAACTTCTCCTCCGTTCATGACTCGGTCACTGTGTTCAATGGAGAAGTCTATTCTACAAAATGTACAGGCAACATGCATACACCTTCCCCTTCGAACTGTCCTGGATGAACTGAAATTCTTGTTTCCATTTGTTTTGGAACTTGCAAGCGTATTTCTTCATCTTGCTCGTCGACGGCTTCGCCATGTCTGTAACTTCCTCGTTCTTCTGTTTCGTCTCCTTGTTGTGTGCGCAGTTGTGCACTCTACTCTCTAAAAGCCCTAGATGTTATGACGTCATTGGGCAGGCAAGCTGTTTATATAGTGGGAAAGCGGACGTGAGAACAGGCTGTCCCCACTCACTCAGGCCCGCCTTGAGCTGGAGGGGGCGTGGCCTCCAGCTCCGGCTGAATACCGGGAGTTTGTCGGGAGAAAATTTCTGCCGGGAGGTTATCTGGAGAGGCGCTGAATACCGGGAGTCTCCCGCTAAAAACGGGAGGGTTGGCAAGTATGGCTTAAGCATTTCAATTTTATGTTTTCTACTCACAAAACGGATGATGATGTTGGATCTGTTGTTTTGTTTCAGTGGAATGGTGTGGCATGCTGCTATACTTGAACTGCATACAGGAATCCCTTTGTTGTTGAAGAAGTTGATGACTTGCTGCTCAAGCGTGTGCAGTTCACATCTTCTGACATGGATTTGTTTCTTCAGCATTGTCCACACGTTTAAGTCAGGACTTTTGGAAGGCCATTCTAAAACCTTAATTCTATCCTGATTTAGCCATTCCTTTACCACTTTTGACGTGTGTTTGGGGCCATTGTCCTGTTGGAACACCCAACTGCACCCAAGACCCAACCTCCAGGCTGATGATTTTAGGTTGTCCTGAAGAATTTGGAGGTAATCCTCCTTTTTCGTTGTCCCATTTACTCTCTGTAAAGCACCAGTTCCATTGGCAGCAAAACTGGTCCCGAGCATAATACCATCACCACCATGCTTGACAATAGGCTTGGTGTTCCTGGGATTAAAGGCCTCACTTTATTTTCCTCCAAACATATTGCTGGGTATTGTGGCCAAACAGCTCAATTTTTGTTTCATCTGACATCACATGGATAAAGATAAAACCTTCTGAGGGAAAGTTCTGTGGTCAGATGAAACAAAAATTGAGCTGTTTGGCCACAATACCCAGCAATATGTTTAGAGGAGAAAAGGTGAGGCCTTTAATCCCAGGAACACCAATCCTACCGTCAAGCGTGGTGGTGGTAGTATTATGTCTTGGGCGCAGTTGGGTGTTCCAACAGGACAATGACCCCAAACACACGTCAAAAGTGGTAAAGGAATGGATAAATCAGGCTAGAATTAAGGTTTTAGAATGACCTTCCAAAGTCCTGACTTCAACCCCATTGAGAACATGTGGACAATGCTGAAGAAACAAGTCCATGTCAGAAAACCAACACATTTAGCTGAACTGCACCAATTTTGTCAAGAGGAGTGGTCAAAGGCAAAAATTCAAGCAGAAGCTTGTGGATGGCTACCAAAAGCGCCTTATTGCAGGTAAACTTGCCAAGGGACATGTAAGCAAATATTAACATTGCTGTATGTATACTTTTGACCCAGCACATTTGCTCACATTTTCAGTAGACTCATAATAAATCCATAAAAGAACCAAACTTTATGAATGTTTTTTGTGACCAACAAGTATGTGCTCCAATCACTCTATCACAAAAAAATAAGAGTTGTAGGATTTATTGGAAATTTAAGACAGCCATGACATGATGTTCTTTACAAGTGTATGTACACTTTTGACCACGACTGTGTGTGTTTGTGTTCTGATAAACAACCAATAGTAACAAGCTAGTCACTTATTTTAGTTTTTACTTTAAGCAAGTTGCAAACAAGACACTTTAATGTTTGCGGCCACTATATGAAAAATGTCACGTTCTTGTTAATAATCAAATATAAAGTTAGTAAACATGTGAGAGTAAGAAGTCAACAAACCTGTTCTGTGTAACACAACTTGATGTTTCTTGAAAACAGCGTCCAGTAGTCGATTGTTCTCCTCTTTCGTTCTAGAAAGTTCCGCCTCGTATTCTGCTATCGTTCTTTCGAACACTACAAATATTTCTTCAACGGCAGCAGTTAGTCGCTGATCCACCAACGCTCTCAACATTTGTAATGTAGACATGTTCACACAATCACAACACTTTAGTCTCACACTTGATCTCTACTTAGCGATGTGTTGATAACTTCTGTGTCTTCTGTTAGCAGCTAACAAGCTATGCTAACTAGCGAGCTAAGCTAACTAACAATAAACGACCACGAGAAGTAGCAAAAAGCTTCTCGCACACCGAGACGATTTTATCCTTGAATAAATAATTACATATGTATTGTATATGACATTAATATTTACAAACTGGAGGACAAATAATGACACTGCTTATTTCTTTATGCGTCAATGTGCTTTCACGACAGTTCACACACTTGACGTTACAAGACAGTCACGGTACCACTCTGGTCTCGCGAGATGTGTCATGCGCAGGAGAGTCAAAGGAACGTTGTTTGTTTGCATATCAAGACAGACTGATATACAATAATAACAAATATATTTAACACCAAAATATTTTAATAATAAATATAATAATACATATTGTATTCGAATACAATTATATATACATACACATTTACATACGTGTACTTAATGTTTACATATATGTGTGTGTATTAAAGATTAAAGATTAAAGATTAAAGATTAAAGATTAAAGTACCAATGATTGTCACACACACACTAGATGTGGTGAAATTTGTCCTCTGCATTTTACCCATCCCCTTGGGGAGCAGTGGGCAGCAGCGGCGCCCGCCCGGGAATCATTTTGGTGATTTAACCCCCAACTCCAACCCTTGATGCTGAGTGCCAAGCAGGGAGGTAATGGGTCCCATTTTTATAGTCTTTGGTATGACTCGGCTGGGATTTGAACTCCAACCTACCGATCTCAGGGCGGACACTATAGGCCACTGAGATGGATGTAAATATATATATATATATATATATATATATATATATATATATATATATATATATATATATATATATATATATATATATATATAAAGACATGCACCTGGGGATAGGTTGATTGGCAACACTAAATTGGCCCTAGTGTGTGAATGTGAGTGTGAATGTTGTCTGTCTATCTGTGTTGGCCCTGCGATGAGGTGGCGACTTGTCCAGGGTGTACCCCGCCTTCCGCCCGATTGTAGCTGAGATAGGCTCCAGCGCCCCCCGCGACCCCGAAGGGAATAAGCGGTAGAAAATGGATGGATGGATATATATATATATATATATATATATATATATATATATATATATATATATATATATATATATATATATATATATATATATATATATATATATATATATATACAGTGTATATATATGTATATATATATATATATATATACCGGTATACACACACACATACACACACACACTCACACGCACACATGCACACAAACACACACATATACACACACACACACACACACACATATAATACAAGTATATAAGAATACAATAAATACAACTAGACATTTAAAAGAAGTGTATGCATGAAATAACATGAAATTATGTTTACACTGCTAAAAATACTGTATATATATTTGGCACTTAATAGCAGTATAAATAGTATAATGTATTATTTGACACATTTCATTTAGTAATACTTGGTACGTAAAATAAAGAAAATACAATATAATATGATACAACATACAGTATATATATATATATATATATATATATATATATATATATATATATATATATATATATATATATATATATATATATATATATATATATATATATATATATATATATATGTATATATATATATATATATATATATATATATATCAAAAAGCAATGCAATAAATTAAGAAATAAGTCAACCAACCTGACTAAATCCTTAAAAAAAAATTACATTAACGACAAAATAGAGGAAAACACAAATAAGCCACGTGAGCTCTGGAAAATTCTCAACAACCAGCTTCCTGGTTGCAGCCAGAAACTTAAAACAAGGCTCACCAACATCAGCATCAAGGAGGGTGACTCCCTCATTACAGACAAAATGGAGGTAGCTAGCAGACTTAACATCTTTTTCACCAGCATAGCCGCAACTCTTGTCAACAAGCTGTCCCACCACTCTGGTCGCTTTGGTGTAGAACACATTAAAGCCTTCTACAGAAAGCTAGGAGTATCCAACGATGGTTTCAAATTAGAAATGGTCACAGCTGATGAGGTGTTTAAAAAATTAAGCGCGCTCCACCCAAACAAGGCCACCGGCCTTGATAATATTCCCTCCAGATTCCTCAGGGACTCTGCCTCCATCATTGCCCCGATCATCACGCACATAATAAACCTATCAATTACACAAGGCCAAGTACCAAAAGATTTTAAGATAGCAAGAGTAACTCCCCTCTTTAAAAAAGGAAGCAAATTGGAACCTGGCAACTACCGACCTGTTTCTATTCTCAGTTCCATTTCGAAAGTAATGGAGAAAATAGTTTATGAACAGATCGATAGTTACCTTGCCACTAATAAACTCATGTACAAATTCCAATCCGGCTTCAGAACTAACCACTCCACTGACACATGCCTTCTCTATCTGACCGACCACATCAAACATGAGGTGGACGCGGGCAAATACTGCGGCATGGTCATGCTGGACCTTCAGAAGGCCTTTGACACCGTTAACCACGCTATACTGCTGGATAAGCTCAGAGCAATCGGATTTAACAAAACCTCATCGAGCTGGATGCAATCTTACTTGGAGGGGAGGGAGCAGGTGGTGGAGGTGAACGGCACCATGTCCCCCCCCCCCCTCTCGGTGAGCTGTGGAGTCCCCCAAGGCAGTATATTGGGGCCTTTACTGTTCCTAATATACATAAACGACATGTCATCGGCATGCGACTGTGAATTGTTTTTGTTTGCGGATGACTCTGCCCTGCTGGTATCCGGCAAGGACAAGTCACAGGTGGAGAAAATCCTCAGTGCTGAGCTCTGTAAAACTTGCACCTGGCTCGCTGACAACAAGCTATCCATACACTTGGGTAAAACAGAATCCATCCTGTTTGGGTCTCACATCAACCTTAAGAAAGTCAATGACTTCACCATAAAAGTAGGTGACATTGTTATCACCAGGAAAGATGAGGTCACCTACCTAGGTTCCATTCTAGAGACTAACCTTTCCTGTGATAAAATGGCAACCAAGGTAATCAGAAAGGTTAACCAACGAGCGAGATTTCTCTACAGAATCTCCTCTCTGGTCAACAAAAGCACCATGAGGATTCTGGCGGGAACTCTCGTTCAACCCTTTTTCAATTACGCATGCACCTCCTGGTACCCTAGCACCTCCAAAACCCTCAAATCTAAACTCCAAACATCTCAGAACAAGCTAGTCAGGTTACTTCTAGACCTCCACCCCAGATCCCACCTCACTCCTAACCACTTCTCTAAAGTGGGCTGGCTCAAGGTGGAGGACAGAGTTAAACAACTTGCACTGAGCCTAGTCTATAAAATCCACTACACCTCCCTGATACTGAAGTACATGTCAAACTACTTCCTTAACGTAAATGACCGCCATAACCACAACACCAGGGGGAGCTGCACTAACCACGTTAAACCCAGATTCCGAACTAACAAAGGTCTTAACTCATTCTCTTTCTATGCCACATCAATGTGGAATGCGCTCTCAACAGGTATAAAAGAAAGGGCATCTCTATCCTCCTTCAAAACCGCAATAAAAGTTCACCTCCAGGCAGCTACAACCCTAAACTAACACCCTCCCCGGATTGCTAATAATCAAATGTAAACAATCAAATGCAGATACTTTTTCTTATGCCTTCTGATCTCTCTCTCTCTCTCTCTCTCTCTCTCTCTCTCTCTCTCTCTCTCTCTCTCTCTCTCTCTCTCTCTCTCTCTCTCTCTCTCTCTCTCTCTCTCTCTCTATGTCCACTACTTGCTGTCCATATCCTTGTGATCCTTGTAAATAATGTAAATAATTCAATGTGATTATCTTGTGTGATGACGGTATTATGATGATAATATATATGATAGTATATATCTGTATCATGAATCAATTTAAGTGGACCCCGACTTAAACAAGTTGAAAAACTTATTCGGGTGTTACCATTTAGTGGTCAATTGTACGGAATATGTACTTCACTGTGCAACCTACTAATAAAAGTCTCAATCAATCAATCAATCATATATATATATATATATATATATATATATATATATATATATATATATATATATATATATATATATATATATATATATATATATATATATATATATATATATATATATATATATATATATATATTTATTTACATTATTTACAATCCGGGGTGTGGAGGGGGGAGGGTTAGGTTTGGTTGTTATCATCAGTCATCAACAATTGAGAACAGAGAAATGGATATTGGAACAGTGTAGGTCTGACTTGGTAGGATATGGACAGCAAGTAGTGGACACAGAGAGAGAGAGAGAGAGAGAGAGAGAGAGAGAGAGAGAGAGAGAGAGAGAGAGAGAGAGAGAGAGAGAGAGAGAGATCAGAAGGCATAAGAAAAAGTATCTGCATTTGATTGTTTACATTTGATTATTAACAATCCGGTTAGTTAGTTAGTTTAGGTTGTAGCTGCCTGGAGGTGAACTTTTATTGCAGTTTTGAAGGAGGATAGATATGCCCTTTCTTTTATACCTGTTGGGAGCGCATTCCACATTGATGTGGCATAGAAAGAGAATGAGTTAAGACCTTTGTTAGATCGGAATCTGGGTTTAACGTGGTTAGTGGAGCTCCCCCTGGTGTTGTGGTTATGGCGGTCATTTACGTTAAGGAAGTAGTTTGACATGTACTTCAGTATCAGGGAGGTGTAGCGGATTTTATAGACTAGGCTCAGTGCAAGTTGTTTTACTCTGTCCTCCACCCTGAGCCAGCCCACTTTGGAGAAGTGGGTAGGAGTGAGGTGGGATCTGGGGTGGAGATCTAGAAGTAATTTTACTAGCTTGTTCTGGGATGTTTGGAGTTTAGATTTGAGGGTTTTGGAGGTGCTAGGGTACCAGGAGGTGCATGCGTAATCGAAAAAGGGTTGAACGAGAGTTCCCGCCAGAATCCTCATGGTGCTTTTGTTGACCAGAGAGGAGATTCTATAGAGAAATCTTGTTCGTTGGTTGACCTTTTTGATTACCTTGGTTGCCATTTTATCACAGGAAAGATTAGCCTCTAGAATGGACCCTAGGTAGGTGACCTCATCCTTCCTGGTGATAACAATGTCACCCACTTTTATAGTGAAGTCGTTGACTTTCTTAAGGTCCAGCATGACCATGCCGCAGTATTTGCCCGCGTCCACCGCATGTTTGATGTGGTCGGTCAGATAGAGAAGGCATGTGTCAGTGGAGTGGTTAGTTCTGAAGCCGGATTGGAATTTGTACATGAGTTTATTAGTGGCAAGGTAACTATCGACCTGTTCATAAACTATTTTTTCCATTACTTTCGAAATGGAACTGAGAATAGAAACAGGTCGGTAGTTGCCAGGTTCCCATTTGTTCCTTTTTAAAGAGGGGAGTTACTCTTGCTATCTTAAAATCTTTTGGTACTTGGCCTTGTGAAATTGAGAGGTTCATTATGTGCGTGATGATCGGGGCAATGATGGAGGCAGAGTCCCTGAGGAATCTGGAGGGAATATTATCAAGGTCGGTGGCCTTGTTTGGGTGGAGCACGCTCAATTTTTTAAGCACCTCATCAGCTGTGACCATTTCTAATTTGAAATAATTGTTGGATACTCCTATAGAAGGCTTTAATGTGTTCTACACCAAAGCGACCAGAGTGGTGGGACAGCTGGTTGACAAGAGTTGCGGCTATGCTGGTGAAAAAGATGTTAAGTCTGCTTGCTACCTCCATTTAGTCTGTAATGAGGGAGTCACCCTCCTTGATGCTGATGTTGGTGAGTCTGGTTTTAAGTTTTTGGCTGCAACCGGAAAGCTGGTTGTTGAGAATTTTCCAGAGCTCACGTGGCTTATTTGTGTTTTCCTCTATTGTGTCGTTAATGTAATTTTTTTAAAAGGATTTAGTCAGGTTGGTTGACTTATTTTTTAATTTATTGCATTGCTTTTTGAGAGTTGAAAGGAGTGATTTGAGGTTGTTATTATTGGGTTGTTTATCTACTTCTGTTTTACACTTTTGGTATTCGGAGTATTTTCTGTCTCTGTCTATTATGGCAGCTAATAAGTCCGGATTCATCCATGGTTCCGAGCGGGCTTTGATCCTTACTGTTTTCATGGGAGCCATGTAATTTAGTATCTTTAGGAACGCTGTTTTGAAGCGATCCCAAGCAACATCGACCAGGTTGCTCGCGAGCACAGGGGACCAGTCCCACTTATCTAATTTTAAATTGAAATTATCACTGGAGTATTTTTTTAGGGATCTGGATTGGGCTGTTATGTGGCCATTGGCTTTGGGTTTAGCTATTTTGCGGGTGCAGAAGGTTAGATAGTGGTCGCTTAAACCACAGATCATGACCCCACAATTTTTTTTTTAGGCCGGTCTGAAGTGAGAATGAGATCTATGGTTGATTGGGTGGAATTACACACCCTTGTAAGTAGTGCTATTAGCTGGGAAAGACCGTGTAGATTACAAAATTGCTGTAGGATCTGACGACAGGCGCATCTCTGCGTTGAATATCTGTGTTCAGATCCCCAGTTATAATTTTCTGCACGTTGTCTGCCCCAGCCAAGCACTCCTCCAGAGCCCCATAGAAATCACTCTGATTAGGGGGTCTGTAAACAGTCTTAGCGTATTTAAATTTGATTTCCGCCCACACAGATTCCAGGTCATTGTGGTTAAGATCATTGCGAGTTATGTATTTAATATCTTGGTGAATATACATACAAACGCCCCCACCATGTTTATTCCTGTCCTTTCTGATAACCGAAAAGTTTTCTATTTCTATCTTTGAGTCAGAAACACTTTGATCAAATTTGGTTTCAGAGAAACACAGGATTTTTACCTTCGTGTTGAGGAACATTTCTCTGATTTGGTCAAGTTTGGTTCCAGAGAGGTTGTTCACATTAAGGTGGATGATGTGTAGGCCACTGGAACCAAAAAGATCATCAGAGTCCGCTGTGTAGTGGTACTGTCCAGAAAAGTTGTTGGTTGTTATTGAAGTTGAAGTTGGAGAGCAGTTCAGTTCGTTGTTTGGGTGGAGCTGTTTAGGGGAGCAAGAGGAGCAGGAGGGAGAGAAGGGAGAGAGAGGCATATTGATCTTCATCCAGGTGAAGGGGGAGGGGCGGAGTTGAACATAAAATATATTAATAATGTAATATAGATTTCATCTACGTGAACTACCATATTTATCTCTAATGTACTTCTACTAATCTGTTAACCCTGCAAGTCTCGGCCAGTGTCCAGTCCGCATGGATGAGCGAGGATGCGTGCAAGGAGACCGAGGTGTCCGATACCTGCTCATTCAGCCAATACACCGTTAAAGGCCTACTGAAATGAATTTTTTTTATTTAAACGGGGATAGCAGATCTATTCTATGTGTCATACTTGATCATTTCGCGATATTGCCATATTTTTGCTGAAAGGATTTAGTATAGAACAACGACGATAAAGATTGCAACTTTTGGTATCTGATAAAAAAAAGGCTTGCACCTACCGGAAGTAGCGTGACGTAGTCAGTTGAACATATACGCAAAGTTCCCTATTGTTTACAATGATGGCCGCATGAAGTGAGAGAGATTCGGACCGAGAAAGTGACAATTTCCCCATTAATTTGAGCGAGGATGAAAGATTTGTGGATGAGTAAAGTGCAAGTGAAGGACTAGTGGGGAGTTGAAGCTATTCAGATAGGGAAGATGCTGTGAGAGCCGGGGGTGACCTGATATTCAGCTGGGAATGACTACAACAGTAAATAAACACAAGACATATATATACTCTATTAGCCACAACACAATCCTGCATAATAACACCTGCGTGTTTGTTATGCTAGCTCCTAGCTCCTCTGCTAGCTCCTAGCTCCATAGAACACGCCAATACAATTCAAACACCTGATCAACACACACAATCACTCAGCCCAAAAGACCGTTCACCTAACCCAAGGTTAATAAAGCTTATATATTTTTTAAAAAGTTACGTACGTGACGCGCACGTACGGTACGGTACGTGTTACGCTAGCTCCTAGCTCCTCTGCTAGCTCCTAGCTCCATAGAACACGCCAATACAATTCAAACACATGATCAACACACACAATCACTCAGCCCAAAAGACCGTTCACCTAACCCAAGGTTCATAAAGCTTATATATTTTAAAAAAGTTACGTACATACGCAAAAAAAAGCCAAAGCTGCATACTCACAGTAGCACGTCTGCGTCTTTGTCATCCAAATCAAAGTAATCCTGGTAAGAGTCTGTGTTGTCCCAGTTCTCTACAGGCGTCTGTGTATCCAAATCAAAAGTCCTCCTGGTTAGAGTCTCTGTTATCCGAGTTCTTCCATCTTGACTGCATCTTTCGGGAATGTAAACAAAGAAGCGCCGGCTGTGTACTGTTGTGGCTGACTACGTTCGAAAAATACGTCCATTTCGCACCGACAACTTTCTTCTTTGCTTGCTCGGCTTCCTTCTCCATAATGCAATGAACATGATTGAAACAGATTCACGAACACAGATGTCCAGAATACTGTGGAATTATGAAATGAAAACAGAGCTTTTTCGTATCGGCTTCAATGTGGAAGGCATACCCGTGTTCGCCGGGCTACGTCACACGCATACGTCATCCTCAGAGGCGTTTCGAACCGGAAGTTTAGCGGCAAATTTAAAATGTCACTTTATAAGTTAACCCGGCCGTATTGGCATGTGTTATAATGTTAAGATTTCATCATTGATATATAAACTATCAGACTGCGTGGTCGGTAGTAGTGGGTTTCAGTAGGCCTTTAAGCTTGTCCGTCCCGGCGCTCAGTGCCAGCTCCGCAGCCCTGTCTCTTCATCCGCATCTCCTCCAGTCTCTCCAAATGGACTCTGGTGTGGCAGAGACCCAGCAGCTGCTCTCCGGTAGGCAGATCCAGAAGTTCACAAAAAAGCACCACAGAAGTCACGAAAGTGCCACCCTTTGTCACACAGTCCCAAAGGGTCCCCAACCAGAAGGCAAAAAAACCCCACATGAAAACAAGAGGGAAACAGCAGGAACACAAAAGGATGACACAAGAGCACAGAGCTCCTGCCACCAGCAGCCACTACAGCGGCGCCATCTTAATGAAATATTTGTATGTTTTAGTGATGTATGTATGAAAATAATATCTTACCTCAGAGTAAAAGGGAACAAGAATATGAAAATGAACAAGGTGTATCGCCACAATTTCAACCACGTTTACCTTCTGTCATTGTAATGAATGACGCACGGTGGCGCCACTAACTCCCATCGCATAATTTATTTTTTAAATGTTGATATTTTTTAAACGAAGCACTTACTGTAACCTAACAAAAACATTATTTTACATTTTCAGAATTCTGAAATAAATACATTATTATAAAATAGTAAAACATCAATTTATTTTCCATTTAGGGCTGCTGGACACATCTTTCAGGTTTGTGTACAGATCTGTGAGGTTTCATAATGAATACCGTATTTTTAATAACGTTGGTTTAGTATGTAATGGTTTAATATGACATTGTTATTGAAATACAGATGACACAAAAGAACCATGGTAAGTAACTGTGGCAAAACAAGTTGACGGAAGTGACGTAGGGTACGCGCATGCGTGGACCGATCGGTGATAAAGCAAGATGGCGTCTGACGGAGAAGGCCTAAACGCGGGCATTATATTTCTGTATTGTTACATATATGTTGTTTAATAGAGTACACACGGTTAATAATTGTTTGTAGCAGGATACATTAGTCTGAGTGCACTTTGACACTTCTCCTGTTTTCTAGCTTCACTTAAGATAGCTTGCAGCTAGTTTAGCTGGCTAGTTAGCTTAGCTTGTTAGCTGCTAACAAAGAGACGCGGAAGTTATTTAAACATCGCTAAGTAGGGAACTAATGTGAGTGTAAAGTGTTGTGATTGTGTGAAAATGTGCGAAAGAACGATGGCAGAGTATGAGGAGGAACTTTGTCCAACAAAAGAGGCGAACGAGCGACAACATCAACTGCTGGATGTTTATTATAAGAAACATCATCAAGTTGTGTTACACAGACCAGGTTTGTTTACTTCTTACTCTCACATGTTTACTAAATTTATATTTCATTATTAACACTATTCTTAAATATATTGTGTATAAGAAGTTTGGTTGTCTTGTTAGGATGATGTACATACATACAGTCGTGGTCAAAAGTTTACATACACTTGTAAAGAACATAATGTCATGGCTGTCTTGAGTTTCCAATAACTTCTACAACTCTTATTTTTAGTGATAGAGTGATTGGAGCACATACTTGTTGGTCACTAAAACAGTCATGAAGTTTGGTTCTTTTGTGAATTTATTATGGGTCTACTGAAAATGTGACCAAATCTGCTGGGTCAGAAGTATACATACAGCAATGTTATATGCAGTATATATACAGCAATGACGGTGGGCATGGTGTTCCTGGGATTAAAGTCCTCACCTTTTTTTCCTCCAAACATATTGCTGGGTATTGTGGCCAAACAGCTAAATTTTTGTTTCATCTGACATCACATGGACAAAGATAACACCTTCTGGAGGAAAGTTCTGTGGTCAGATGAAACAAAAATTTAGCTGTTTGGCCACAATATCCAGCAATATGTTTGGAGGAGAAAAGGTGAGGGCTTTAATCCCAGGAACACCATTCCCACCGTCAAGCATGGTGGTGGTAGTATTATGCTCTGGGTCTGTTTTGCTGCCAATGGAACTGGTGCTCTGTGATGAGGTGGCGACTTGTCCAGGGTGCACCCCGCCTTCCGCCCATGTGAAGCTGAGATAGGCTCCAGCAACCCCCGCGACCCCGAACGGGACAAGCGGTAGAAAATGGATGGATGGAACTGGTGCTTTAAATGGAACAATGAAAAAGTAGGATTACCTCCAAATTCTTCAGGACAACCTAAAATCATCAGCCCGGAGGTTGGGTCTTGGGCGTAGTTGGGTGTTCCAACAGGACAATGACCCCAAACACACATCAAAAGTGGTAAAGGAATGTCTAAATCAGGCTAGGATTAAAGTTTTAGGATGGCCTTCCCAAAGTCCTGACTTATACGTGTGGACAATGTTGAAGAAACAAGTCCATGTCAGAAAACCAACAAATTTAGCTGAACTGCACCAATTTTGTCAAGACGAGTGGTCAAAAATTCAAGCAAAAGCTTGTGGATGGCTACCAAAAGCTCCTTAATGCAGTGAAACTTGCCAAGGGACATGTAAGCAAATATTAACATTGCTGTATGTATACTTTTGACCCAGCACATTTGCTCACATTTTCAGTAGACCCATAATAAATTCATAAAAGAACCAAACTTCATAGATGTTTTTAGTGACCAACAAGTATGTGCTCCAATCACTCTATCAGAAAAAAATAAGAGTTGTAGAAAGTATTGGAAACTCAAGACAGCCATGACATTATTTTCTTAGCAAGTGTATGTAAACTTTTGATCACAACTGTATATACGTCTGGTACTTGCAACCGTGTGGTTGTCGTTGTTCTGTCGAATTTAACTACCCGTAAAAATAAGTTACCTATACCAGTCCATTTGTAGAATAAACTTAAATCGATGCTTGTGCATATTCAGTAAAAAAAAAAAAAATACCATAAATAAATATAAGCAGCAATATAAATATACTTTAAAATGCTTCTACACATTCTATTAAAAGGCACAGAAAACATCCATCCATCCATTTTCTACCGCTTGTCCTTTTCGGGGTCGCGAGGGGTGCTGGAGCCTATCTCAGCTGCATTCGGGCGGAAGGCGTGGTACACCCTGGACAAGTCGCCAACACATATAGACGGACAACATTCCTATTCACATTCACACACTATGGCCCATTTAGTGTTGCCAATCAACCTATCCCCAGGTGCATGTCTTTGGAGGTGGGAGGAAGCCGGAGTACCCGGAGGGAACCCACGCAGTCACGGGGAGAACATGCAAACTCCACACAGAAATATCCAGAGCCCAGGACCGAACCCAGGACCTTCGTATTGTGAGGCACAGATACTAGTGTTTCCATATATAGGATTGGTACCTAACAGAACTACACCTAGGATTGGTTATCTGTATAATAAAACCATTCTCGGGCCCCTGCAGTCTACATATAAACTTAAAGGCCTACTGAAATGTTTTTTTTTTATTTAAACGGGGATAGCAGATCTATTCTATGTGTCATACTTGATCATTTCGCGATATTGCCATATTTTTGCTGAAAGGATTTAGTAGAGAACATCGACGATAAAGTTTTGGTCGCTGATAAAAAAGCCTTGCCTGTACCGGAAGTAGCGTGACGTCATTGTTTACACCAGCAGCGAGAGCGATTCGGACCGAGAAAGCGACGATTACCCCATTAATTTGAGTCAGGATGAAAGATTCGTGAATGAGGAACGTGAGAGTGAAGGACTAGAGTGCAGTGCAGGACGTATCTTTTTTCGCTATGACTGTAACTTAGGTACAAGGGTTCATTGGATTCCACCTTCTTTCCTTTTTCTATTGTGGATCACGGATTTGTATTTTAAACCACCTCTGATACTATATCCTTTTGAAAATGAGAGTCGAGAACGCGAAATGGACATTCATAGTGACTTTTATCTCCACGACAATACATCGGCGAAGCACTTTAGCTACGGAGCTAACGTGATAGCATCGGGCTTAACTGCAGATAGAAACAAAATAAATAAACCCCTGACTGGAAGGATAGACAGAAAATCAACAATACTATTAAACCATGGACATGTAACTACACGGTTAATGCTTTCCAGCCTGGCGAAGGTTAACAATGCTGTTGCTAACGACGCCATTGAAGCTAACTTAGCTACGGGACCTCACAGAGCTATGCTAAATACACTAGCTATCCACCTACGCCAGCCAGCCCTCATCTGCTCATCAACACCCGTGCTCACCTGCGTTCCAGCGATCGACGGAGCGACGAAGGACTTCACCCGATCATCAATGCGGTCGGCGGCTAGCGTCGGATAGCGCGTCTGCTATCCAAGTCAAAGTCCTCCTGGTTGTGTTGCTGCAGCCAGCCGCTAATACACCGATCCCACCTACAACTTTCTTCTTTGCAGTCTCCATTGTTCATTAAACAAATTGCAAAAGATTCACCAACACAGATGTCCAGAATACTGTGGAATTTTGCGATGAAAACAGAGCTTTTTGTATTGGATACAATGTGTCCGAATACTTCCGTTTCAACGATTGACGTCACGCGCATACGTCATCATACATAGACGTTTTCAATCGGAAGTTTCGCGGGAAATTTAAAATGGCACTTTATAAGTTAACCCGGCCGTATTGGCATGTGTTGCAATGTTAAGATTTCATCATTGATATATAAACTATCAGACTGCATGGTCGGTAGTAGTGGCTTTCAGTAGGCCTTTAAACATCAGTTTCCTCAGGGTGGCGTGGAAGGTGTTTATCCCTAAATCACAAAAAAGCTTGCTGGCACTACTACCCCTGGCCTTTCTGAGCAGGATTCTGAGACAGTCATTATATGCAACCTGGAGTTTGCACAAGCTCTATTTCTTGAACCTCACCCAGAGGGGTGCTGTGTACATAGGGGTGCAGTAAGCTCTAAACAAGTACACCTTTGCTTCATCAGAGCAGTAATGACATTTGCTCACCGGCATATTGGCTTGGACATACAGCAGTCTAAGCATGTCAGCATCATCCTCCATCTTGTCGTTGATGATGATAAGATGTTGATCCTCCTTGGTCCTACATATTACCATAAACTTTGTCAAACTTGACTCCATAGTCTGAGCATATGTTAAGAAGCTGGTGGAACCCTGCACTACTGGGAGATATAATGGCCAAATCATCAGTGTACCTAAAGTGGTTGATTAAGGCGTTCCCCATGATGCACCCTGTTCTGCATTCTCTCCACTGCCATAGAGAGGCTAAATAGGCCTGGTGATAGAAGCCCACCCTGCCGTACCCCATTGCCAACTCTAAAGGGAGAGCAGTGTTTCCCATAAACTGCCAAGATACCTGTGGCGGTGGGGGCGTGGCTATGGGCGTGGTCACTATGACATCATCGAGTAATTTGCATAATTTGCTACAATGATTAGATTTTCTCTAAAAAGGCTCAAAAAATATATACTTACTAATTAATAATAACAGTTTTGTTTTAAACGTCCATCCATCCATTTTACAATATAATTACAACACTTTATGTACATATTTATATACAGATTTGAACAATAATTTATTCACTGAAATATATTTATTAATTGTGGTTCTTACAAAAAATATATCTTATAAAAGCTAAAATGTTTCAAAGCTCTGCCCCTTTAATTAGTGCATACTAAATAAGTTAACTTTAGCCTACTACTACAACCATATTATTTACCAGCAACATAAAGTGAAACAGAGGCAGAGGTGTCCTGCCACAGTCAGTAACAAATAAACAGAAAACAGTAGTGGTGGTAGATAGACACAAAGCTTCATCAAACATCTGATCCACTGAACAAAGAGCTCCAAAAATCTTGAACTTTAGACTGCCATCAGTTTTACTCCCTACACTTAACCATGTGTTTCCTACTGCCTGCAGAATTTGCACCCTTTGTTATATACACATGTTGTGTTTCTAATATAAATACATTTAATAAAGTCAAATACAAATAAGGCAACAAGAGAAGTATCCTACACTTCTCTTTTGTAAAGTAAATCTGAACAGCCGATATGGGCATCTACATCAACTATATGATTTGCCTGAGAAGCTGGAGAGGACAAAAAAAAATAAATTAATTAATAAAAACTTTTTTTTTTTTAATTAAAAAAAAAAAAAAAGTTTTATTTGTGGCGGACGTAATTCTTTCGTGGCGGGCCGCCACAAATAAATGAATGTGTGGGAAACCCTGGAGAGGATAAACTACTCCCCCATTTTACCTGCATCGTCTGCCTGTCGTACCAATATGCCAGAATATACCCAGAACAGGGCAGCACGGTCCTGAGTAGTCCTGAGTTCAATCCCGGGCTCGGGATCTTTCTGTGTGGAGTTTGCATGTTCTCCCCGTGATTGCGTGGGTTCCCTCCGGGTACTCCGGCTTCCTCCCACCTCCAAAAACATGCACCTGGGGATAGGTTGATTGGCGACACAAAATTGGCCCTAGTGTGTGAATGTGAGTGTGAATGTTGTCTTTCCATCTGTGTTGGTACTGTGATGAGGTGGCGACTTGTCCAGGGTGTACCCCGCCTTCCGCCCGAATGCAGCTGAGATAGGCTCCAGCCCCCCCCCCCCGCGACCCCGAAAGGGACAGGCGGTAGAAAATGGATAGATGGATGGATACCCAGAACACCCCTATGCTTCAGATTGGTGAAGAGTTTGAGATGGTTGACTCTGTCAAATGCCTTAGATGCATCAATAAACCCTACCAACATTGTAGGGCCCTGCACTCTGTATTTTTCTACTGCTTCTTTTAAAGCATAAATACACAAGTCAGTGCTGTACTTGCTCTTAAAGCCAAATTAGTTGTCTGCGATGCAAAAAAGATCCCCAACTCTGTATATTATCACACTTTCCAGCACTTTAGATAGCATGCTGGCTCGGGCGATAGGTTGATAATTGTCCATAGTCCTTACCTTACCAGCCGTGTCTTTAATAACAGGTTAGGGCTGGGCAATATATCGATATACTCGATATATCGCGGATTTGTCTCTGTGCGATATAGAAAATGACTATATCATAGGGGTGTAACGGTACATGTTTTTGTATTGAACAGTTTCGGTACGGGCGTTTCGGTTCGGTACGGGGGTGTACCGAACGTGTTTCTAAGCTAAAGTCTTAATAAGCTGCTTTGCTTCTTCTGCCTCTGTCTCAGCACCCAGCATTGTCCCACCCCCACAACCATCTGATTGGTTACATACAAAGCGGTAACAGCCAATCAGCAGTGCGTATTCAGAGCGGTAACAGCCAATCAGCAGTGCGTATTCAGAGCGCATGTAGTCAATGCTCCAGCGTTGAGCAGATAGGTGTTTAGCAGGTGAGCATCAGGCAGCGGACTCTCCCCAAATGATAATAAACACCTCCCAGTCAACTACTAGTAACATCACTATGAGCCCGTTGACCTTCTAGAAAGTTAAACTGCAGCTCAGCTCGCTCGCAGTCCTGGCTTGAGGCGAAGGCTAATGAGCTTTTAGCGTAACGTTAGCTCATTTTGCGGTGTGTGTCTGTGTGTGTGTGTGAGGGACAGCAAAGCCCTGTCTATCTGTTATTTCACTTGAACTCCATGGTGTTCAGGGACAAATAGTCTCTCCTATTGCTATTGTACTGTTTTTTCAGCTATAGTTACATTAATCATTAGTAATGGAGCAGCCTAGTTTTGAATAGCAGGGTCCCTGCTATCACATGTTGATAAAAATATAACATTTACATAATAAAAATCAACTACAGGCTTCCCAAATGCTGTAATAAATTAAGCATGATGACTTGACTTGATACGGTTTAATGTTGCACTTTTTATGTGTAGAAGAAAAGTTTTGTCATTTAATTTAATCTGAGCAACAACTTGAGGCAGTTTAATGTTGATTAACGTGGGCAGAATTATTATAGTGTTCCCAATGTTAAAAGGATAAAGCCATTGTTTACAAATTTGGTAAATAAATAACCAAAAAATGTATATTTTGTTGTTTTCTTACTGTACCGAGGTACGTACGGAACCGAAAGTTTTGTGTACCGTTACACCCCTACTATATGGTGATATTGGAGTATACGTTCTCACGCAGTTGCTTTTAGCTGCGGGCATTACACTACAGGCTCTTCTCACTCTTTCTTGTCTATCCTTCTCACAGACAGCAAGCGCACCTTCTTACATACGTCACATACGTATACGCCCTCGTGGAGCAGAGAGGTAGCAGCATGGATAACGTTAGCTGTGATGCTAGCAGAGTGGTGCGAGCGGTAATACGAGAGAAAGAAGGTGCGAATCTGGTAACAAATGAAGGAAGAATTAATTCCCAAAAAAAACAGCAGGGGGTCCATCGTCTGGCGGTGGTTTGGCTTCAAGTGGGAATATGTCGAACAGACAACCGTAATTTGTCAAGTGTGGGGAAAAAGCATTGTTACAAAAAGTAGCATTACTGCTAATACGTAGCATCATTTGAAAAGTCACCTGCTAGAGAGTGAAGAGTGCTTACTCCGCATGTCAACATCTCCGTTTTGTGCCACACGCCCACACCATCAAAATGCAGAGGCAAACATTTCCACATCAACACCGTATGAAACAAAATAGTCAACAACAGAAGGAGATAACGTCTGCAGGAACCTACCACATAGCAAAGGACATACACTATTTGATTTCCTATTATGCAGCTCATTTTTATTTGACACTTATTGACATATCTTGTGTGACATCATGCACAAAAGTGCACTATATTTGTTTTAAACTATTGTAGTGGCGTTCTGTACAAAAAGTGCACTTTAATTTAGTGTTGTTTTGAAATGTCATCTTAGTGACATCATGCACAAAGGTGCACTAATAGCTTGTTTTAAAATGTCTCTGACAATCTTGCACTTTCTGTTTTAAAATGACATGAATGTTTGTGCCACTGCTTAATAACTGTTTAATAAATACACTTTTGCTAAATTGACTTAGTTGTGATTTCCCTCTCTGCATGAAAGTTTAAAAGTAGCATATTTTAATGCAGTATGAAGAAGAACGTTTTAATGTAGACACATAGAATCATCATACTGCTGTGATTATATGCATCAAGTGTTCATTCAAGGCTAAGGCAAAATATCGAGATATATTTAAAAAAGGCCATATTGCCCAGCCCTATGACAGGTACTAAAATAACTGTCAGCATAGCAGCTGGCAGGATGCCATGCATTACCAACCTACCAATATATACCTACTGCATGTACATAAAACCTTAATGGAGGTGTTTGGATACGTTTTAAGTTATTTGTAGGCAGAATAGTGTGACTCTAATAGCCATTAATTGTAAGCAGACTTTTGATCGCATTTATTTACTATTTAGAATGCATAAAAAACCTGTGTTCTTGATAGGCAAAATTTAAAAAAAGTGTGGTTCCCTTTTAAGTGAAGTGAAGTATATTTATTCAACACTTTTCTCTAGTGACTCAGAGCACTTTACATAGTGAAACCCATTATCTAAGTTACATTTAAACCAGTGTGGGTGGCACTGGGAGCAGGTGGGTAAAGTACCTTGCTCAAGGACACAACAGCAGTGACTAGGATCGAACCTGGAACCGTCGAGTTGCTGGCACGGCCGCTCTACCAACCGAGCCACACCGGCCTTAGAGCGTATTCAATTCTATCAACATCTCATAAAAATCGTAAATACATACTAGAAATGTCTCATAAATTCCATGAACAATATTTTTTATTTAGGAACTTTCTAATGTAACGTTTTTCTATCTACACTTCTGTTAAAATGTAATAATCACTTATTCTTTTGTTTTGTTGAAATGTTAAAAGCACTTGTTTTGTTGTTTGATACTTTAGTTTTGGGTGATACTACAAATCAGAATCAGAATAGTTGTATTTCCATTGTTTGAGAACGGGTTCACAAACTAGGAATTTATCTTGGTGCAATCGTGCAACATAAAACACATATAACACAGATTTGGTAATAACAAGAGCTGTAACTGAGCGGAAATGTAGGTATCGATCCAGTACCAAGTAGTTACAGGGGCAGTATCGGTCATACCAATGCAGATACTAATATTTATATTTTTCAAGGTCATTGAATGAGTACATTTTTGTTCGCAATCATAATCAGACAAAAACACAGGATTGTGGTGTTAGAATATCAATTGAATATTTAAATATGGCTCTGAAATTAAATCATTTGGTTTATGCCCTTAAAGTTTTCCTTTTTTACTGAGTTTGTAAACAATAACAAATTTAAACAAAATATATATAATACAACATAGCGATCAAACCGCTGTATCGACCTTATACTGATATTATAGTTGGTATTGTTACTGTCGATTTTTGTATTGATCGGTCCACATTTGTTTAAATTTAAAGGCCTACTGAAATGAATTTTTTTTATTTAAACGGGGATAGCAGATCTATGTGTCATACTTGATAATTTTGCGATATTGCCATATTTTTGCTGAAAGGATTTAGTATAGAACAACGACGATAAAGATCGCAACTTTTGGTATCTGATAAAAAAAAGGCTTGCCCCTACCGGAAGTAGCGTGACGTAGTCAATTGAACATATACGCAAAGTTCCCTATTGTTTACAATGATGGCCGCATGAAGTGAGAGAGATTCGGACCGAGAAAGCGACAATTTCCCCATTAATTTGAGCGAGGATGAAAGATTTGTGGATGAGTAAAGTGCAAGTGAAGGACTAGTGGGGAGTTGAAGCTATTC
The DNA here is from genome assembly GCF_033978785.1 of Entelurus aequoreus. Classification (NCBI taxonomy): domain Eukaryota; kingdom Metazoa; phylum Chordata; class Actinopteri; order Syngnathiformes; family Syngnathidae; genus Entelurus; species Entelurus aequoreus. The sequence goes on along the minus strand of NC_084744.1, from coordinate 31,166,075 downwards.
AGATACGGAAGATGCTGTGAGAGCCGGGGGTGACCTGATATTCAGCTGGGAATGACTACAACAGTAAATAAACACAAGACATATATATACTCTATTAGCCACAACACAACCAGGCTTATATTTAATATGCCACAAATTAATCCTGCATAAAAACACCTACGTGTTTGTTATGCTAGCTCCTAGCTCCTCTGCTAGCTCCTAGCTCCATAGAACACGCCAATACAATTCAAACACCTGATCAACACACACAATCACTCAGCCCAAAAGACAGTTCACCTAACCCAATGTTCATAAAGCTTATATATTTTTAAAAAGTTACGTACGTGATGCGCACATACGGTCAAGCTATCAAATGTTTAGCAGCCAAGGCTGCATACTCACGGTACCTGATATTCAGCTGGGAATGACTAAAACAGTAAATAAACACAAGACATATATTTACTCTATTAGCCACAACACAACCAGGCTTATATTTAATATGACACAAATTAATCCTGCATAAAAACACCTACGTCTTTGTTATGCTAACTCCTAGCTCCTATGCTAGCTCCTAGCTCCATAGAACACGCCAATACAATTCAAACACCTGATCAACACACACAATCACTCAGCCCAAAAGACCGTTCACCTAACCCAAGGTTCATAAAGCTTATATATTTTAAAAAAGTTGCGTACATACGCAAAAAAAAAGTTGCGCACATACGGTCAAGCGATCAAATGTTTAGAAGCCAAAGCTGCATACTCACGGTAGCACGTCTGCGTCTTTGTCATCCAAATCAAAGTAATCCTGGTAAGAGTCTGTGTTGTCCCAGTTCTCTACAGGCGTCTGTGTATCGAAGTCAAAAGTCCTCCTGGTTAGAGTCTCTGTTATCCGAGTTCTTCCATCTTGACTGCATCTTTCGGGAATGTAAACAAAGACGCGCCGGCTGTGTACTGTTGTTGCTGACTTCTTTCGAAAAATACGTCTGTTTCGCACCGACAACTTTCTTCTTTGCTTGCTCAGCTTCTTTCTCCATAATGCAATGAACATAATTGCAACAGATTCACGAACACAGATGTCCAGAATACTGTGGAATTATGAAATGAAAACAGAGCTTTTTCGTATTGGCTTCAATGTGGAAGGCATACCCGTGTTCCCCGGGCTACGTCACGCGCATACGTCATCCTCAGAGGCGTTTCGAACCGTAAGTTTAGCGGCAAATTTAAAATGTCACTTTATAAGTTAACCCGGCCGTATTGGCATGTGTTATAATGTTAAGATTTCATCATTGATATATAAACTATCAGACTGCGTGGTCGGTAGTAGTGGCTTTCAGTAGGCCTTTAAGAGCTTCAACAGGGTTTCCGCTGGTCATTAAAAAGCATTAAAAGTCATTAAATGGACTTTGCCTAAATTAAGGCCTTAAATGGTATTAAAAAGCATTAAATACGATGTCCAGAGGCATTAAAATATTCATGCAATCGTAGGCCGGGACCGACATAAATGAAAATAAACCTAATAACTTAATTCTTGCCGTCATCAATACATTGCTATGTCAGTGTGTTTCCTTCTTGGTCTGTGGATTTTAAACTGGACTAAGAGGTCTCACTCTGTGCATCGCTCTCAGCACCTGAGCATGTTTATTCCACAGTACACTTACATGAACAAAGTGAGCCTTTTGTCACTCATTCAGATTTGCACTGTAAACAACCTAATCTTTTCTCCAAGTTTATACATCAGTTACTGACATTAAAATCACAGGGGACGCTGGAGCCTATCCCAGCTGCACTCAGGCAGCAGGTAATTTATTGCAATACAGATTTTAGGCCATTTTGCCCACCCCTCGTAAAAAGTGGTCTCATTTTCCTGTGAATAATGTTGTAAAGAGCAGTGTGTTTGTTTTCAGGCCAATTCATATACTAACTTGTTATTTTAAGTTCATGTGAACTTACTGACTGAATCTGGACATTTCTCAAGCATGTTTGTCATTTTGTGTCCTGCAGACATCTGTGAAGAACAACTTCTGCCTGAAAAACAGGAGTGTAGCTTCAGGATGGTGAAGGAGGATCCATCAAAAAGGAAGACCAGGTGCCACGGACCCTCTGGTGTCTCCTTTTCCTCTTTGACACAGACCCTTCCCTGTAAAAAGGAAGAGGAAGACTCACTGACGCCCCACATTAAAGAGGAAGTGGAGGAACACCGCATCAGTCAGCCTAAATTGTTGGAGGAGTTCCCAGTGACTGGTGTCCCTATGAAGAGTGAAGATGATGAGGTCAAAGGTGAAAGTGAGGAGAAGAGAGAGGCGGAGCCTCCAAGCAGCAGCTCAACACAACACATGACAACAGAAGCTGATGGAGACCACTGTGGAGGATCACAAGCAGACAAGCTCTTAGCTCCACTATCAGATAGTGAGGACACAACGTCACACTCTCCTGACACTGATGATGAACACTCTAAAGATGATAAGACGTGTCACACTGACAACACTCTCTTGAAATGTTCTCACTGTGACAAAACCTTTAAATACCACAGTGATCTGAAAACACACCTGAGAAGACACACTGGAGAAAAACCTTTTATCTGTTCAATATGTGGTAGAGGTTTTACACGAAGTCAGAGTTTGAAAGTACACATGAGAATACACTCTGAAGAAAAACCTTTTATCTGTTTAATCTGCAGTAAAGGTTTTGTTCTAAGTAACCATTTGAAAGTGCACATGAGAATACACACTGGTGAAAAACCTTTTATCTGTTCAATCTGTGGTAAAGGTTTTATACAAAGTAACAATTTGAAAGTACACATGACAACACACACGGGTGAAAAACCTGTTTCCTGTTCAACCTGTGGTAAAGGTTTTACACAAAGTCAATATTTGAAAGTACACATGAGAACACACACTGGTGAAAAACCTTTTTCCTGTTCAACCTGTGGTAAAGGTTTTACACATGGTCACCATTTGAAAGTACACACGAGAACGCACACTGGCGAAAAACCTTTTTCCTGTTCAATCTGTGGTAAAGGTTTTACAGAAAGTCAACATTTGAAAAGACACACTAGAACACACACTGGTGAAAAATCACATTACTGTTCAATCTGTAGTAAAGGTTTTGTACAAAGTCAATATTTGAAAGTACATATGAGAACACACACTGTTGAAAAACCTTGTTCCTGAACAATCTGTGGCAAAGTATTTAAAGAAAATCAGTGTTTGAAAAAACACTAGAACACACACTGGTGAAAAATCACATTTCTGTTCAATCTGCAACAGAAGCTTTTGTCAATGATCAAACCTTGTAGCACACATGAGAAAACACCCAGGAGAGAAAATGTTGAGTTGCAGTGTGTGTGGTGAAAGATTGTCTTCTAAGTACCAGTGTAAGAAACACAAGTGTGCTGGTGAGAACAGCAGCAGCAAATGAAACTGCAGGATTTGAAATAAACTGTCAAGACTTTAATTTTGACTTTCTAACAACATCAGCACATATAACGTGTGACATTGTTGTGCTTTTGTCAGTTAAGTGCATACATTAATAAGCAACATTGAGTACTTTTATTAAAAATTGAGCAGAACATTTTGACTGAAAAGGTGAGAGTAAACAGTACAAGACATATTTTACATACAATAAACATTTTATGTGTATATATATACATAATACAATTTTAGACCTATTCATGATAGTGTTTTTTATAGGTGTTTGAAATATTGAAGCATTACATAGTTGTATTTGTTGTATTGGGACGGTATAGCTCGGTTGGTAGAGCGGCCGTGCCAGCAACTTGAGGGTTGCAGGTTCGATCCCCGCTTCCGCCATCCTAGTCACTGCTGTTGTGTCCTTGGGCAAGACACTTTACCCACCTGCTCCCAGTGCCACCCACACTGGTTTAAATGTAACTTAGATATTGGGTTTCACAATGTAAAGCGCTTTGAGTCACTTGAGAAAAAGCGCTATATAAATGTAATTCACTTCACACTTCACTATTTCTAATTGTTAATAATCCCATAGATTAGCATCTTTATATGATATACATATGTACTGGTTCACATCTGAAACATCTTCTGGACCACTTCAGTAAGCATATTATTATTTACTTTATTCATCATTTGAACAGTTGTCTTTTATAGAATTTTTAAATGTGTGACTTTATGAACTATTTGTTGGGTCTTTATAATCCATTTTATTAATTACCTTTATTACTCTCTTTTGTAATATGATGATTGTGTTGTGATTGTTTTATATGTATGTCCCCAGACCTTTATGCAATATAAAAGAGAGAAAATGGCTGAATTGTTTGTGGAAGGATGGTTTTGTTTTTACAAACGTACATTTGTGGATAAAACAAAAACTCCCATTATTGTGTTTTAAACATTGTGTATGGTTGTTTTTCTTTTTAACATCCCCAAAACGATATCAATATCAATCAAAGTTTGGAGTGTCAGGCAAAAGCCAATATTGTACATCATCAGTGCATTGATGAGCATAAAAAACATAGCATCAGAAACAAGACAAGATTTAGTTGATGAAATAGTTCAGGCAATCTGCAGAATAAATAAAGCAGGAAGTGTGGTAACATTTCTCTGGTACCTGCTCATGTAGGAGTTGTGGGCAATGAGTTAGCAGATAGATACACAAAACAAGCAAGCACTAAAACAGAAGTAAACATGGAGATGAACCACAGTAAAGAAGAAGTGAAGAACATCATTAAGATAGAACACAATAAAAAGTGGCAGGATAATTGGAATAAGGAGAGAAAAGGTAGAGAGTGTTACAAAGTCCAGAGGAGAGTAGGTGTAATGAGAGGAGGAATAGAAATAGGAAGGAAGAAGACATTATTACTAGAATGAGATTAAGACATACATATCTAAATAGTTGATTGACATTGATAGGAAACATAATACAGGACTGTGTGACTGTTGTCATCAGATAGAAAGTGTAGGACATGTTTTAATACATTGTAGGAAATACAATAGAGAAAGGCAAATACTGGGAAATAAGTTAGCGAAAGACAAGTTTAGGTTAGTAGTGGAAGATATATTAGGATTGCACTCAGAACACATAGCTTATAAAGCATTATATACATATTTAAAAAAGACTGGGTTCAATAAAAGAATATAGAGTAGGGATCCACCTCGGTCCACACTCCATTTCAGTAGGTGGCGGTAATGCACACCACAAGGCTGCTTGTCAACCGCCATTAAACCAAAGAAGAAGAAAAAGAAGGCTTTGTTTGTCCCTCACGAACTTTGACCTCGACAAATTGGACATGCGCAGAAGCCAACTTGGAAGTGGTCCATTGAAAGGTTGCTAGCGCGACCTCCTGTACTGTACAATGTAGTATGGACCATAGGACAGGACGAAGAAGTCCCGTTAAGAAGCTGTGGAGGCCTAAGATGCTCTACTAGTCTGCTGGAAATCCAAAGAAGACGAAGGAGTAAAAAGCAAAATGGCGTTTGACAGAGAAGGCCTAAACGTGACCACTGGCCACTATTGTTTCTCTATTTGTATTTAGTGCATACATGTACGCATATATATCGTGTAGTAGATGAAACATTGTTAGTCATTGTTTGTATCCGGATACATTAGTCTGAGCGCACTTTATGTGCTAGCTTAGCTTGCTAGTTAGCTTAGCTTGTTAGCTGCTAACAAAGAGACGCGGACGTTATCGACACATCGCTAAGTAGAGATCAAATGTGAGTGTAAAGTGTTGTGATTGTGTGAAAATGTGCGAAAGAACGATAGCAAAGTATGAGGAGGAACTTTGTCCAACAAAAGAGGAGAAGGAGCGACAACATCAACTATGGACGCTCAAGTTGTGTTACACAGAACAGGTTTGTTTACTTCTTACTCTCACATCTTTACTAACTTTATATTTCATTAGTAACACTTTTCTTCAATAGGAATATGCTTTGTCTTGTGGGGATGATGCAATGCCAAGATTTAGATTCTTCATGAAAACGAGACAGTTTGAGGTTGATGTTCCTCTCAGTTTGTAACAATGTGTGATTGATTGATTGAAGGACTTATGAGAAGTTTGCATAGGAAAGGTGTTAAGCGCATTTAATAATATAAATAGCAAAGCCATGTTGAATATCTTACGCAGTGACGTCATGTGCCTGCGTGCACTGAAATGGTATGTTGTGAGCATGCGCAGAATAAAACGGCACAGTGAGTTCCTGGACCAAAAGAAGTAATGGTGGTTTGTTTATTTCCTCCCGTGAATATAAAGTGCTAGGTAACCACATTGGTGACTGTTATAACGATAGACTGCTGCAGAAATGAGTAGTGCTACAGGTTGTGGGCCCAGTCATTCAGGCCAAAGATGGTTTAGACTTTTATTCGACGGTGACGAGAAAAATTATGAACTCTGGGAAACGAGGTTCCTCGCACACATGGAGTTACGTGGTCTCGGAGGAGTTATCCTGGAATACCCACACATAGATGAGGAAGACGAAGAAGCTCTCGCGGAAGATGAGGCAAAGAACGGTGAGGCATATGCGGAGCTAGTGCAGTGTCTAGACAATAAGAGTTTGTCGTTGATAATGAGGGACGCGAAACGTGATGGAAGAGCAGCACTGGAGATTCTTCGCGAGCATTACGCGGGAAAAGACAAACCTCGTGTTGTGAGTTTGTATTGTGAACTTTCCTCGCTCCATAAGGCTAGTAATGAAACTGTCACGGACTATATTATTAGAGCAGAGACTATTTTCACGTCATTAAGAAGAGCAGACGAACAGATAAGTGATGGGCTTCAGATAGCCATGGTAGTAAAGGGGCTACCTGACTCATATAAGCCATTCGTCGTGCACATTACCCAAACAAATGACACTGTAACGTTTGGCGAGTTTAAAACGAAACTGCGAAGTTATGAGAGTACAGAAAAATATGGGAAGAACGACGTGAATGCAGAAGAAGACAATGTGATGAAGGCTAGCGGGGCAGCAAGATTACATGGAAGAGGAAGAGGAAAGAAAATGGATCTAGCTGATGTCGAGTGTTACACATGTGGGAAAAAGGGACACATGGCCAGGACATGCCCTGACGAATCCCAGACGAGAAGAGAGTATCGAAAATGGGATACACCACATCGGGGAAGGGGACGCGGTCGAGGACGAGGCCGTGACCATATAAAGAAAGCTGATGGGGAGGCAGAACCTACATCTTTCTGTTTCTTCAAATTGAGTGACTGTCCTCCACAAATAAGAAGCAAGAAGGGTCTCATGGTCGACTGTGGCGCCACGACCCACCTGATCAACGACGCCAGAAAGTTCAAGACAGTCGACAAGAGCTTCAGGCCTGAGGACCACATGATTGAGCTTGCCGATGGAACCAAGGTGAGCGGGATGGCGAAGATGAGGGGAGACGCCGAAGTCTACTTGCTGGACAGCGAGGGACGACGAGTCAAAACAAGGCTCAAACAAGCACTTTACATCCCATCATTTCCACAAAACATTTTTTCAGTGAAATCAGCGACAGCCAACGGACGCTTCAAGGACGGTGATAACTGGCTGGTCCACAAGGATGGTACCAAGTTCAAAATGGATGTGTATGGTAGGCTGTATTACCTTATCACAGTAGAAGATCATGTTGATGAAGTGTACGGGTGTCATGACATTCAAACATGGCATAAGATACTTGGTCATTGTAATTTTGATGATATTGCAAGATTAGAAAAGGTAGTTGAAGGGATGTCGATTAAAGGGAAACATGACAAGTCCAATCAAAACTGTGAAATATGTACACAGGGAAAGTTTACCCAAAGTAGAAACAGACAGGCAGACGCTAAAGCTACAGCTGTACTAGAACTAGTACACACAGACTTATGCGGTCCTATAGAGCCAACAGATAAAGATGGATACAGATATGCAATAGCATTTACTGATGATTACAGCGGGATGATTTTTCCATACTTTATCAAAGCGAAGAGTGACACATCAAAAGCTACAGAGAAATTCATAGCAGATGTAGCTCCATATGGAAAGATAAAGTGCATAAGGTCTGATAACGGTACAGAGTTTACCGGGCAGGAGTTCCAGTCTTTACTGAGGAGTAACGGGGTAAGGCACGAGACGAGTGCACCCTACTCACCTCATCAGAATGGAACCGCCGAAAGAGGTTGGAGAACCTTATTTGAAATGGCACGATGCATGCTATTGGAGAGTAACCTCCCAAAGCAATTATGGACATATGCTGTACAGACAGCAGCTCAAATCCGCAACAGGTGTTACAGTAAGCGTCTAGAGCAGACACCTTATTGTGTTTTCACAGGGAAAACACCTAACTTATCTAACATGGAGATATTTGGTTCCGAATGCTACGTGTATAAGCAGGATAAAAAGAAGCTGGATTCTAGATGCGAAAAAGGAGTATTTGTAGGCTATGACAAGTATAGCCCAGCATATAATGTGTATTATCCTGACACTGGAAAAGTCCTAAAACATAGGCTGGTAAAATTCATCACCAAAGGTAGTGCAGATAGCCAGACTCAGACATATTGTGATATGGGGAGTGAGATTGAGAATTATGAAGATGCACGGCCAAAGGTAGTCAACCAGGGTCAGGGACAGCCTAATGAGAGTAAAGAGTCTAGTGTTGAGGAGACTGCTGAGGCAAAGCTACCCCAGACAGGTAGTACTCAGAGAGAACAGGGAGAAAGGAGGTATCCTATAAGAGAGAAAAAGGCTCCAGAATACTTAAAAGAGTACCAGTGTAAAGCTGAGTGTAATATTGACGATAGTGAAAATGTAGATTATTTCTACAGAGTGGCATATGATGTATCTAAAACATTTACAGAAGCTATGGACTCTAAGAAGTCAAAAATGTGGGTTGACGCAATGAAAGAGGAGATGAACTCTTTGACAGAGAATGAAACTTTCACTCTGACCCCACTGCCAAGAGGCAAACAAGCAGTGGGAGGTCGCTGGGTATATACAGTGAAAGAGAGCCCAGATGGATTAGAGACTTGTAAAGCAAGATATGTCGCAAAGGGTTATGGTCAAGTGGAAGGGATTGACTATAAAGAGACTTTTTCACCGACAGCCAACATGACGTCTGTCCGAGCATTGATGCAGGTGGCTGTACAGGAGGACCTTACCCTGCACCAAATGGATGTAAAGACTGCTTACCTACATGCTCCAATAGACTGCGAGGTATATATGGAACAACCGGAAGGTTTTGAGGTCAAGTCAAAAACAGGAGAACACTTAGTGTGTAAACTCAATAAGTCATTGTATGGTTTAAAACAGTCCGGGCGTATCTGGAACATGTTACTGCATGATCATCTTACAGAGAATGGTTTTGTCCAAAATGATGCTGATCATTGTGTCTATAGCAGAGAATCTGAGAATGAGAAAGTGATTCTGTTGGTATGGGTGGATGACCTAATCATAGCGGCGAGTAGCAACACCTTACTCAGTGATGTAAAGGAAATGTTGAAGAGAAGGTTTAAGATGAAAGATATGGGTCCACTTAAACACTTTCTGGGTATTGATTTCGAACAGAGTGAAGGAGAGATCAAAATGACTCAAAAGAAACACATAGAGAAGATGTTAGCAAAATTTGGAATGTCAGACTGCAAGCCAAGATCCACCCCATGTGAGCAAAAGTTAAACTTTGACAATGAGGGTGAAGTTATCGATTCAACTGGATATAGAGAAATAGTAGGTAGTTTGATCTACATTATGACATGTACTAGACCTGACTTGAGCTGGGTTGTTAGTAAACTATCACAACACCTAGCAGAACCAACGCAGCAGCATTGGGCTACAGCAAAGCACCTACTAAGGTACTTAAAGGGTACTATAGATAAAAAACTACACTTCCAGAAATGTGAGAAAAGCCTTCAGCTTGAGGGATATAGTGATGCTGATTGGGCAGCTGATAAAAATGATAGGAGGAGCACAACTGGATACTGTTTCAGCTTGACTGAAAATGGTCCAGTTATATCGTGGAAGAGCAGGAAACAGCCAACGGTGGCACTGTCCACCTGTGAAGCTGAGTATATGGCACTAGCAGCCACTACTCAAGAGAGTATGTACCTTGTGCAACTACTTAAAGGAATAGATAGTAGTCACCAGCATCTACCAGTCAAGATATATGAGGACAACCAAGGGGCAATAGCTTTATCTAAGAACCCAGTATGCAGACAGAGGAGCAAACACGTAGATATAAAGTACCACTTTATACGGTCTGCACAAACAGAAGGGAACATTTCTATAGAATACTGCCCTACTGCAAACATGGTAGCTGATGTTTTTACCAAGCCAGTGACAAAGGCAACATTTGAGAAGTTCAAGGGGTATTTGTTTGGAGAGTGATGTGAATTGGCAGATGTAAATAAGTTTGAAGTTTTAACACTGCCAGTATGCTAAAATGTTTTATTTTGGAGTTATGTATTATTGGTTTTTGTTTTGCCATTATAGAGAGCTATAAACATGTCTTTGAGTGGGAGTGTTAAGCGCATTTAATAATATAAATAGCAAAGCCATGTTGAATATCTTACGCAGTGACGTCATGTGCCTGCGTGCACTGAAATGGTATGTTGTGAGCATGCGCAGAATAAAACGGCACAGTGAGTTCCTGGACCAAAAGAAGTAATGGTGGTTTGTTTATTTCCTCCCGTGAATATAAAGTGCTAGGTAACCACATTGGTGACTGTTATAACGATAGACTGCTGCAGAAATGAGTAGTGCTACAAAAGGGTACAGTTTCATCACGGTACACATTCACTGCTACAAGAAAGCCTGACATGGTTTCAGTTGAAATATTTTTTCACTTACACAGAACACAGTACTATGTAGAAAGTAGCATTTAAAGTACAGAAATACTGCTAGAAAATAAAATTTAAAAAAGCAAAAGGATTTGTCTATTCCCAGTTACGAGAAGCCACAGCCTAAAATGTATTTTCAAAGCGGCTTTAAAGGAAGTAAGGGATTTGCACTCCTTTATGACTATTGATAGGGAGTTCCACATGTTGGTGGTATAGCAGGCAAACAAATTAGAACCTTTTTTGGAGTGAGATCTGGGTTGAATGTGATTTGTACAACTACCTCTGGTGTTATAATGGTCAATATATTGTGCAGAATCTAGACAGGTACATGGGTATTTTAGTGGTTAGGTGTATCTTGTACACCAGACCAACTGCAAGAACATGTACTCTGTCGGCCACCAAGAGCCTCCCTACGTTAAGGAAATGGTTGGCGGAAAAGTGAGCCCAAGATGGACGGTTGAGTAGAAGCCCAATCATTTTGTTTTGGGCTGTCTGGAGTTTGTTTTTTGGGGCTTTTAATGCGTCACAGTACCAAACATGAACTCCGTACTCAAAGTGGGGTTAAATGAGCGCTTGTGTTAGAGTCTTAAGTGTATTTCTAGCCACCAGCGAGGCGATCCTATTGTGTAAGAACAGAATTTGTTGGTTGATTCTTTGACTACCTTGGTAGTAATTTTTTCACTGGAGAGATTAGTCTCTACGATGCAGCCAAGATAGATAATCTCATTTTTGTTTGTTATAATATTGTCACACTCTTTGACTGTGAAGTTATCTACTTTTCTGAGGTTAGGAATTGACCCAAAAACTTGTGTACTTGCAAGTACTGGGGCGAGTATTAATTTGCCAGTTTGACATTGAAAACCTTGCTAGTCTAGGTCTTAAAGATTCTACTTTCGTTTGTTTTGTGGCCGTCAGCCTCGGTTCTATGTTCTTTACGGGTACAGAAAATCTTGGAATGATCACTTAAGCCGCATACAGTAGTTCCACTTGTGGTCATCTTAGAGTGGTCAGAAGTAACAAAAAGGTCTATGATGGTTTAAAAGGACTCACTCACCCTGGTAGTTAGCTTAATGAGCTAAGTGAGTCAATGTTGGTGGCACAGCTTAATGAATGTTTTAAAAATGGGTGCATCCTTTCAGGACATATCTGTGTTCCAGTCCCCAAGAAGATGTAAACATGTATCAACATGTTTACACAAAACTCACACACTCACCAAATACAATGTATACTGTAATGAAATCTAATAAGTTCACTTCCTGATTCTGACCTACATGCATCAATAAGTGAAATTAAACATTTATTTTCCTCAGCTAGCTAGCTGCTAAGCTAGCGCGGAGAAAGGCAGCGCCGGTCAGTAAGAAGCTACTCCTACAGACCGCGACCACTTCCCTGAGGACAGCAGGAACTTCACTCGGTGACAGAAAACACTGTGAGTAATGGCTTCCTGCGCGTCTTGCACCATACTCACGGAGAGGTTGGCTCTGCTAGAGGGCCGTGTCCGCCAGTTAGAGCAGAGTAATGTCGTAACTTTAGATGTTGCGGACACATCTGCTAGCGTTAGCTGTAGCGAGCTAACTAGCCCAGCTTGTAGCAGTCCTAAGCGGCCTACAAGCTACGGTGTACCGGTTGAGACGCATAATAGATTTAGCTCTTTAGCTAGTCCTACACCCCAGTCTACCGGGCACCACACCTTAGTTATAGGGGACTCCATCACCCGAAACATAAAGCTTAGCAAACCAGCCACAATAAAGTGTATCCCCGGGGCCAGAGCACCTGACATTGAAGCTAATCTTAGGGAGCTAACTCGCAACAGGCCTAGTAAACACGTACGACAGGCTAATCGCACCACTAATTATGCGAATATAGTTGTACACGTTGGCTCCAATGACACTAGAATGAGACAGTCAGAGATTACAAAGAGAAACATAGCCAGGACTTGTGATCTCGCCAGAAAGATGTCCAGGCATCGAGTAATTGTCTCTGGCCCCCTGCCTGCGAGAGGCAATGATGAGAGATATAGCAGATTAGTCTCGCTTAACAAGTGGTTGGCTAGCTACTGTAGGCAGAAGGGACTAACGTTTATTGATAACTGGCCCTCTTTCTGGGGCAAACCAGGCTTGCTGATGAGAGACGGCCTTCACCCTAACCAGGAAGGCGCCATCATCCTGTCTAGAAACATAGACTACTATTTAAGTCTCACTTGACTGACTACACTAGAGCAAGCCCGGTCACAGGCAACTACAATGTCTGTTAGTCCGGGTGAGGAGTCAGTTAAGCTAGAACTAGCCAGCGCCAGGCTGGATAATCCATGTACGCATAGCAATTCTCTTAGAATAATACACAATTCACATAATGTTTTTTCTGTTGTGTCTGTGTCAGGGGTGGACATGCATTCTACTGAGGTGGCAAATTATGATATGTCCAGTCTATTGCAGCACCAAACAAACAATCGGAAAATTCCCGTCATATCAATTCCTAGATATGGTCGAAACTATTTAAAGTGCACTACGCATAATAAACGCAACATTGTTAATATTGCCACTACGGATAATCTTAACAAAAACTCGTCAAAACAGCCCAATACCTATAATATGGGCTTTTTAAACATAAGATCATTGTCTCCCAAGGCGTTATTGGTTAATGAGGTCATTAGAGACAACAATCTTAACGTCATTGGTCTTAGCGAAACCTGGCTCAAACCGGACGAATTTTTTGCGCTCAATGAGGCATCTCCTCCTAACTATACGAATGCGCATGTTGCCCGCCCTCTTAAAAGGGGAGGGGGTGTCGCACTAATATACAATGAAAATTTCAACCTTACCCCTAACCTAAATAATAAATATAAATCGTTTGAGGTGCTTACTATGAGGTCTGTCACACCGCTACCTCTCGACCTGGCTGTTATCTACCGCCCCCCTGGGCCCTATTCGGACTTTATCAGTGAATTCTCAGAGTTCGTTGCTGATCTAGTGACGCACGCCGACAATATAATCATAATGGGGGACTTTAATATCCATATGAATACCCCATCGGACCCTCAGTGCGTGGCGCTCCAAACCATAATTGATAGCTGTGGTCTTACACAAATAATACATGAACCCACGCATCGCAACGGTAATACAATAGATCTAGTGCTTGTCAGGGGTGTCACCACCTCCAAAGTTATGATACTTCCATATACTAAAGTAATGTCCGATCATTACCTTATAAAATTTGAAGTTTTGACTCTTTGTCAACAAGCTAATAATAATAATAACTGCTATAGCGGCCGCAACATTAATGCTGCCACAACGATGACTCTTGCTGACCTACTGCCTTCGGTAATAGCACCATTCCCAAATTATGTCGGCTCTATTGATAAACTCACTAACAACTTTGACGATGCCTTGCGCGAAATTATTGATAGTATAGCACCGCTAAAGCAAAAAAGGGCCCCTAAAAGGCGCACCCCATGGTTTACAGAAGAAATTAGAGCTCAGAAATTATCATGTAGAAAACTGGAACGCAAATGGCGCGCGACTAAACTTGAGGTTTTCCATCAAGCATGGAGTGATAGTTTAATAACTTATAAACGCATGCTTACCTTAGCTAAAACTAAATACTACTCAAATCTCATCCGCCTCAACAAAAACGATCCTAAATTTCTGTTTAGTACAGTAGCATCGCTAACCCAACAAGGGACTCCTCCCAGTAGCTCCACCCACTCGGCAGATGATTTTATGAATTTCTTTAATAAGAAAATTGAACTCATTAGAAAGGAGATTAAAGACAACGCATCCCAGCTACAACTGGGCTCTATTAACACAAATACGACTGTATATACGACGGACACTGCCCTCCAAAATAGTCTCTCTATTTTTGATGAAATAACATTAGAGGAATTATTACAGCGTGTAAGTGGGATAAAACAAACAACATGTTTACTTGACCCACTTCCTGGGAAACTTATCAAGGAACTGTTTGTATTATTAGGTCCATCAGTGTTAAATATTATAAACTTATCACTTTCCTCCGGCACTGTTCCCCTAGCATTCAAAAAAGCGGTTATTCATCCTCTGCTCAAAAGACCTAACCTCGATCCTGACCTCATGGTAAACTACCGACCGGTCTCCCACCTTCCGTTTATTTCCAAAATTCTCGAAAAAACTGTTGCACAGCAGCTAAATGAACACTTAGTGACTAACAATCTCTGTGAACCTTTTCAATCCGGTTTCAGGGCAAATCACTCTACGGAGACAGCCCTCGCAAAAATGACTAATGATCTATTGCTAACGATGGATTCTGATGCGTCATCTATGTTGCTGCTTCTTGATCTTAGCGCCGCTTTCGATACCGTCGATCATAATATTTTATTAGAGCGTATCAAAACACGTATTGGTATGTCAGACTTAGCCTTGTCTTGGTTTAACTCTTATCTTACTGACAGGATGCAGTGCGTCTCCCATAACAATGTGACCTCGGACTATGTCAAGGTAACGTGCGGAGTTCCCCAGGGTTCGGTTCTTGGCCCTGCACTCTTTAGTATTTACATGCTGCCGCTGGGTGACATCATACGCAAGTACGGTGTTAGCTTTCACTGTTATGCTGATGACACTCAACTCTACATGCCCCTAAAGCTGACCAACACGCCGGACTGTAGTCAGCTGGAGGCGTGTCTTAATGAAATTAAACAATGGATGTCCGCTAACTTTTTGCAACTCAACGCTAAGAAAACGGAAATGCTGATTATCGGTCCTGCTAGACACCAACATCTATTTAATAATACCACCTTAACATTTGACAACCAAACAATTAAACAAGGAGACTCGGTAAAGAATCTGGGTATTATCTTCGACCCAACTCTCTCGTTTGAGTCACACATTAAGAATGTTACTAAAACGGCCTTCTTTCATCTCCGTAATATCGCTAAAATTCGTTCCATCTTGTCCACTAGCGACGCTGAGATCATTATTCATGCGTTCGTTACGTCTCGTCTCGATTACTGTAACGTATTATTTTCGGGCCTCCCTATGTCTAGCATTAAAAGATTACAGTTGGTACAAAATGCGGCTGCAAGGCTTTTGACAAAAACAAGAAAGTTTGATCATATTACGCCTATACTGGCTCACTTGCACTGGCTTCCTGTGCACTTAAGATGCGACTTTAAAGGCCTACTGAAACCCACTACTACCGACCACGCAGTCTGATAGTTTATATATCAATGATGAAATCTTAACATTATAACACATGCCAATACGGCCGGGTTAACTTATAAAGTGACATTTTAAATTTGCCGCTAAACTTCCGGTTCGAAACGCCTCTGAGGATGACGTATGCGCGTGACGTAGCCCGACGAACACGGGTATGCCTTCCACATTGAAGCCGGTACGAAAAAGCTCTGTTTTCATTTCATAATTCCACAGTATTCTGGACATCTGTGTTCGTGAATCTGTTTCAATCATGTTCATTGCATTATGGAGAAGGAAGCCAAGCAAGCAAAGAAGAAAGTTGTCGGTGCGAAATGGACGTATTTTTCGAACGTAGTCAGCCACAACAGTACACAGCCGGCGCTTCTTTGTTTACATTCCCGAAAGATGCAGTCAAGATGGAAGAACTCGGATAACAGAGACTCTAACCAGGAGGACTTTTGATTTGGATACACAGACGCCTGTAGAGAACTGGGACAACACAGACTCTTACCAGGATTACTTTGATTTGGATGACAAAGACGCAGACGTGCTACTGTGAGTATGCAGCTTTGGCTTTTTTTTGCGTATGTACGTAACTTTTTTAAAATATATAAGCTTTATGAACCTTGGGTTAGGTGAACGGTCTTTTGGGCTGAGTGATTGTGTGTGTTGATCATGTGTTTGAATTGTATTGGCGTGTTCTATGGAGCTAGGAGCTAGCAGAGGAGCTAGGAGCTAGCATAACACGTACCGTACCGTAAGTGCGCGTCACGTACGTAACTTTTTAAAAATACATAAGCTTTATGAACCTTGGGTTAGGTGAACGGTCTTTTGGGCTGAGTGATTGTGTGTGTTGATCATGTGTTTGAATTGTATTGGCGTGTTCTATGGAGCTAGGAGCTAGCAGAGGAGCTAGGAGCTAGCATAACACGTACCGTACCGTAAGTGCGCGTCACGTACGTAACTTTTTAAAAATACATAAGCTTTATGAACCTTGGGTTAGGTGAACGGTCTTTTGGGCTGAGTGATTGTGTGTGTTGATCGGGTGTTTGAATTGTATTGGCGTGTTCTATGGAGCTAGGAGCTAGCAGAGGAGCTAGGAGCTAGCATAACAAACACGCAGGTGTTATTATGCAGGATTAATTTGTGGCATATTAAATATAAGCCTGGTTGTGTTGTGGCTAATAGAGTATATATATGTCTTGTGTTTATTTACTGTTGTAGTCATTCCCAGCTGAATATCAGGTACCGTGAGTATGCAGCCTTGGCTGCTAAACATTCGATAACTTGACCGTATGTGCGCGTCACGTACGTAACTTTTTAAAAATATATAAGCTTTATGAACCTTGGGTTAGGTAAACGGTCTTTTGGGCTGAGTGATTGTGTGTGTTGATCAGGTGTTTGAATTGTATTGGCGTGTTCTATGGAGCTAGGAGCTAGCAGAGGAGCTAGGAGCTAGCATAACAAACACGCAGGTGTTTTTATGCAGGATTAATTTGTGGCATATTAAATATAAGCCTGGTTGTGTTGTGGCTAATAGAGTATATATATGTCTTGTGTTTATTTACTGTTGTAGTCATTCCCAGCTGAATATCAGGTCACCCCCGGCTCTCACAGCATCTTCCCTATCTGAATAGCTTCAACTCCCCACTAGTCCTTCACTTGCACTTTACTCATCCACAAATCTTTCATCCTCGCTCAAATTAATGGGGAAATTGTCGCTTTCTCGGTCCGAATCTCTCTCACTTCATGCGGCCATCATTGTAAACAATAGGGAACTTTGCGTATATGTTCAACTGACTACGTCACGCTACTTCCGGTAGGTGCAAGCCTTTTTTTTATCAGATACCAAAAGTTGCAATCTTTATCGTCGTTGTTCTATACTAAATCCTTTCAGCAAAAATATGGCAATATCGCGAAATGATCAAGTATGACACATAGAATAGATCTGCTATCCCCGTTTAAATAAAAAAAATTCATTTCAGTAGGCCTTTAAGGTTTTACTACTTACGTATAAAATATTACACGGTTTAGCTCCAGCCTATCTCGCCGATTGTATTGTACCATATGTCCCGACAAGAAATCTGCGTTCAAAGAACTCCGGCTTATTAGTGATTCCCAGAGCCAAAAAAAAGTCTGCGGGCTATAGAGCGTTTTCTATTCGGGCTCCAGTACTCTGGAATGCCCTCCCGGTAACAGTTAGAGATGCTACCTCAGTAGAAGCATTTAAGTCCCATCTTAAAACTCATTTGTATAATCTAGCCTTTAAATAGACCCCCCCTTTTTTAGACCAGTTGATCTGCCGTTTCTTTTCTTCTCTCCTCTTCTCCCCTGTCCCTTGCGAGGGGGAGTTGCATAGGTCCGGTGGCCATGGATGAAGTGCTGGCTGTCCAGAGCCGGGACCCCGGGTGGACCACTAGCCTGTGCATCGGTTGGGGACATCTCTGCGCTGCTGACCCGTCTCCGCTCGGGATGGTTTCCTGTTGGCCCCGCTGTGGACTGGACTCCCGCTGATGTGTTGGATCCACTGTGGACTGGACTTTCACAATGTTATGTCAGACCCACTCGACATCCGTTGCTTTCGGTCTCCCCTAGAGGGGGGGGGTTACCCACATATGCGGTCCTCTCCAAGGTTTCTCATAGTCATTCACCGACGTCCCACTGGGGTGAGTTTTTCCTTGCCCGTATGTGGGCTCTGTACCGAGGATGTCGTTGTGGCTTGTACAGCCCTTTGAGACACTTGTGATTTAGGGCTATATAAATAAACATTGATTGATTGATTTTCAATAACCAAAGTAGTCAACACTTGATTTATTAAAAGAACATAAAGGTGACTGACTTTCCTTCAGCGTGTCGTAGATGGTCTCCAATTCCTAAAGAGGAATTGTTGATGGAGATACTCCATAAAACAGCACATAGTAAAACATGTTTTTGGTAAAAGTTCCTTTTTGCCCAGCCAACAAAATTACCACAAAAAAGTATTTTGCATGATGACAAAAACATACTATTTAACTGATTTTGGAATTAGATTTTTTATTTCCATGATATTGAAGTTATGGTCATGACTATGTCATTACAAGATCATGGTTAAGTTTAGAGATGAAGTTTATGTGTCATAGACTGTATACACAATAAAATATTTACACATTTTGCATCAGCGTGTGAAGTTAAGAATCCCTGCTGCCTCGTACTTATAAAAACTTTTCAAATTGCCCCCCATCAAATTTCCAAGTCTAATTTTGTACTCACTTTTGAATTAATTTTAGTGGCTGGGACAAGAGGAGGTATTTCCTGCGTTTTTATTGGTTGTTTTGCTACACACTTTTAACACAACACAGGAAAGAACACAAATAATGTCATTGTGTTAACAGTGTCAGTCCAAAACTATTTCTATTCTCTCTTTATCTTATTTACTTATTTACCCAACAGACGTCCAGCAGCCCCCCCACATTAAAGAGGAAGAGGAGGATCCACAGCCGCCCCACATTAAAGAGGAAGAGGAGGAAGTGTGGATCAGTCAGGAGGGAGAGTGTCTTCTAGGGCAGGAGGAGGATGATGTCACCAAGTTTCCACTGACTGTTGTCTCTGTGAAGACTGAAGAGCATGAAGACAAACCACCTGAGTCCTCACAGCTTCATCACAGTCCAAGTAAGCACAACATCCACATATCATTTTATTCTCAGGGCATTCAATCCATCACAACTGGACTGTTCACTTTGTCTTAGAAGACGTTTGTCCTCTCATCCAAGTAGGCTTCATCACTTCATGCTCATAGACTTCAAGTCTTAAATCTAATCACTGGAATTTAGAGGGGAACTGCACTTTTTGGGGGAATTGTTTCCATCATTCACAATCATTATAAAAGACATGACAGTGGATATATTTAAAAAAAAAAAAATCACATTCTAACTAGGGCTGGGCGATATGGCCTTTTATTAATATCTCAATATTTTTAGTCCATGTCACGATACACCATATATATGTGGATATTTTTCCTTAGCCTTGAATGAACACTTGATGCATATAATCACAGCAGTATGATGATTCTATGGGTCTACATTAAAACATTCTTCTTCATACTGCATTAATATATGCTACTTTTAAACTTTCATGCAGAGAGGGAAATCACAACTAAGTCAATTTAAGCAAAAGTGTATTTATTATCCTTGACTGCACTTAAATGTAGAGTATATGTAGAATGTATTTATTTTATTTATATATTATATATATAATATATTATATTATTTATTATTATTACTGTCTATTGTGAGCGAACTGTGGTGCTGAATTTCCCCCAGGGATCAATAAAGTACATTCTATTATATTCTATTCTAAACAGTTATTAAGCAGTGGCACAAACATTCATGTCATTTCCAAACAGAAAGTGCAAGATTGTCAGAGACATTTTAAAACAAGCTATTAGTGCACTTTTGTGCATGATGTCACTAAGATGACGTATCAAAACAACACTAAATTAAAGTGTACAAACCCCGTTTCCATACGAGTTGGGAAATTGTGTTATAAATTAAATGATAAATGGGTTATACTTGTATAGCGCTTTTCTACCTTCAAGGTACTCAAAGCGCTTAGACACTATTTCCACATTCACACACACATTCACACACTGATGGAGGGAGTTGCCATGCAAGGCGCTAACCAGCACCCATCAGGAGCAAGGGTGAAGTGTCTTGCCCAAGGACACAACGGACATGATTAGGATGGTAGAAGGTGGGGATTGAACCCCAGTAACCAGCAACCCTCCGATTGCTGGCACAGCCACTCTACCAACTTCGCCACGCCGTCGTTAGATGTAAATATAAACGGAATACAATGATTTGCAAATCTTTTTCAACCCATATTCAATTGAAGGCACTACAAAGACAACATATTTGATGTTCAAACTGATAAACTTTTTTTTTTTTTTTGCAAATAATAATTAACTTAGAAGAAAGGGCATGTTCACCACTGTGTTACGTGGCCTTTCCTTTTAACAACACTCAGTAAAGGTTTGGGAACTTTTTGAAGCTTCTCAGGTGGAATTCTTTCCCATTCTTGCTTGATGTACAGCTTAAGTTGTTCAACAGTCCGGGGGTCTCCCTTGTGCTATTTTAGGCTTCATAATGCGCCACACATTTTCAATGGGAGACAGGTCTGGACTACAGGCAGGCCAGTCTAGTACCCGCACTCTTTTACTATGAAGTCACGTTGATGTAACACGTGGCTTGGCATTGTCTTGCTGAAATAAGCAGGGGCGTCCATGGTAACGTTGCTTGGATGGCAACATATGTTGCTCCAAAACCTGTATGTACCTTTCAGCATTAATGGCGCCTTCACAGATGTGTAAGTTACCCATGTCTTGGGCACTAATACACCCCTATACCATCACACATGCTGGCTTTTACACTTTGCGCCTATAACAATCCGGATGGTTCTTTTCCTCTTTGGTCCGGAGGACACAACGTCCACAGTTTCCAAAAACAATTTGAAATGTGGACTCGTCAGACCACAGAACACTTTTCCACTTTGTATCAGTCCATCTTAGATGAGCTCAGGCCCAGCGAAGCCGACTGCGTTTCTGGGTGTTGTTGATAAACGGTTTTTGCCTTGCATAGGAGAGTTTTAACTTGCACTTACAGATGTAGCGACCAACTGTAGTTACTGACAGTGGGTTTCTGAAGTGTTACTGAGCCCATGTGGTGATATCCTTTACACACTGGTGTCGCTTGTTGATGCAGTACAGCCTGAGGGATGGAAGGTCACGGGCTTAGCTGCTTACGTGCAGTGATTTCTCCAGATTCTCTGAACCCTTTGATGATATTACGGAGCGTAGATGGTGAAATCCCTAAATTCCTTGCAATAGCTGGTTGAGAAAGGTTTTTCTTAAACTGTTCAACAATTTGCTCACGCATTTGTTGACAAAGTGGTGACCCTCGCCCCATCCTTGTTTGTGAATGACTGAGCATTTCATGGAATCTACTTTTATACCCAATCATGGCACCCACCTGTTCCCAATTTGCCTGTTCACCTGTGGGATGTTCCAAATAAGTGTTTGATGAGCATTCCTCAACTTTATCAGTATTTATTGCCACCTTTCCCAACCTCTTTGTCACACGTAGCTGGCATCAAAAGTCTAAAGTTAATGATTATTTGCAAAAACAATTTTTTTTATCAGTTTGAACATCAAATATGTTGTCTTTTTAGCATATTCAACTGAATATGGATTGAAAAGGATTTGCAAATCATTGTATTCCGTTTATATTTACATCTAACACAATTTCCCAACTCATATGGAAACAGGGTTTGTACTACTATGCTTGCATGTCAGCAGACTGGGGTAGATCCTGCTGAAATCCTATGTATTGAATAAATAGAGAATCGTTTTGAATCGGAAAAATATCGTTTTTGAATCGAGAATCGCGTTGAATCGGAAAAAATCGATTTATAATCGAATCGTGACTCCAAGAATCGATATTGAATCGAATCGTGGGACACCCAAAGATTCGCAGCCCTAGTAGCACACAAGTGTAGTTATTTCCCATATTTCTGCACAATAAGTCAGATATGTAACACTAGTGAGCAGTAGAGAATATGAAGTCATTTTTGGCCCAGGACGTATTTTGCTTTATTCATTATTGAAATATTTTTTGCTACCTTATGTTGTATGTTTTGTATATGAGATTTCCATTTCATTTTATCATCTATTAATACACCCAAAAATCTTGTTTCGTTTACCCTTTCAATGTCTACTCTGTCTATTTGTATTTGTGTATGATGCTCTTTTCTACTGTTACCAAACAGCATTATTTTAGTTTTACCGAGATTCAAAGATAGTCTGTTTTTAACAAAGCATCTTTTTAATGTGTTCATTTATTCTGTCATTATTTGTATTATCTTCTGTGTGTTCTCTCCTGAACAGAAAGCAGTCGTGTCGTTTGCAAATAAAACTAACTTTAAGTCCTTTGTAACTTTACAAATGTCGTTTATATGAAGATTAAACAATCTTGGTCCCAGTATTGATCCCTGGGGTACACCACAAGATATATCTAGCCGACATATTGACATATTTTTACCCATCTTCACATATTGATTCCTGTTTGTTAAATAGCTTCTTACCCAGTTCAAAACCAAACCTCTGATGCCATATCCTTCTCATTGTTGTATTAAAATATTATGATTAATTGTGTCAAATGCTTTTGTTAAGTCCATGAATACTGCGGCCGCACATTCTTTACCATTTTTGCATTGGTCATTTCCTCTGTTATTTGGATTAATGCTATCCATGTTGAGATATTTGCTGGGAGTCCATATTGGTTCTCCACCAGCGTCCCACTTTTGTTGATAAATAAATCTAATCGGCTATTGAATAGTTTTTCCATGATTTTGGAGAATGGTGGAAGTAATGAAACTGGTGTGTAGTTAGTAAACTGGTGTATGTCTCCATTCTTATAAATTGGTACGACTTTTGCAATTTTCATTTTGTCAGGGAATTTGCCGGTTAGAAATGATACGTTGCTCATATTGATATTGTCAGAGGTTCTGAAATGTCTTCTATAACCTTTTTTCATGGTTACCATATTTATTCCATGACAGTCGGTTGAGGTCTTGGATTTACAATTTTTTACAATTTTGATTATTTCTTCTTTTGTCACGTTCTAAAGAAACATGGAATTGGGATTTCTGTCTATGAGCTCACTCAAGTCCTCAACTGACCCATCATCTGCATTTGGAATTCTTTATCCGATATTAATAAAGTAATCATTAAAATGTTCAACTAAAGTACTGGGGGTAATCTTTCTTAGCAGCATTTTTAATGATGCTATTTAGGATGGCCCATGTTGCTCTCATGTTGTTTCTGTTCTTGTTGAATAATTGTCTGTAGTATTCCCTCTTACATGTTCCTAGTATACCAATTAGCTTGTTTTTATATTTATTATACTTATTTTCTGCCTCTATAAATGTCTGTGTTATTAATATTGCATATAATGTCTTTTTTTTGTGACAAGCATTTTTCAGTCCTTTTGTCATCCATGGTTGGTTGTTTTTCTTTTGCTTCTTACTAACTTCTTTCCATGGACAACATAAACATTGATATTATACATGTGGGCCAATAAATATATATATATATATATATATATATATATATATATATATATATATATATATATATATATATATATATATATATATATATATATATATATATATATATATATATATATATATATAAATGCTGTTAAATGTAGCTTTGATGCGGCAAGCTACTTTTGCAGTGTAGCGTGTAGTGTAGCGTGCTACAATTCTCTGAGGATAGCTTAGCTACATTTAATTGAGAGTAACTTGTAGCTTAGCTTACTACATTGTCCAGGTAGCTTGCCCATCACTGTCTATTTGGCCTCGCTCACATGTCAATAGTTTGAATACTGCAAACTTCAATACAGTAACACCTCATTTGTTCTGCAGACGTCCAGCGGGTGTCAGCGGGGAGTCATGAAGAGGAGTGGCACACCAGTGTGGGACAGAAGGAGCTACAGGCCCCCTCCCACATTAAAGAGGAGCAGCTTCATGATGAAGATGAAGCTCAGTCCTTACAGCTTCATCACAGTCAAAGTGAGGAGAACAGAGGGGCGGAGCTTGTAAGTCAACACATCACAGAAGCTGATGGAGAGCATTGTGAAGATATAAAGTCAGAACCAGACAGCATCTTTGCTCCACTGTCAGACATGGACCACATGATGTCAGACTCTTCTGATCACAGTGACCACATCCAAAAACCTTTGGAGAGTAAAAATGACTCTAAAGGTGATACGAGACATCACACTAACAACAAACACTTTGACTGCTCTCAATGTGGGAAATCATTTAGACTGAAGAGTAACTTTACAGTACACATGAGAATACATACTGGAGAGAAACCTTTTAGTTGCTCTGTTTGTAAGAAGAGTTTCTTCAGAAAGCATCACATGACCACACACATGAGAACACACACTGGAAAGAAACCTTTTCCTTGCTCAGCTTGTGCTAAAAGATTCAACACTAAAAATTACCTGACCACACACATGAGAACACACACAGGTGAGAAACCTTTTACTTGCTCTGTTTGTAAGAAGAGTTTCTCCAGAAAGGAACGCATGACCGCACACATGAGAACACACACTGGAGAGAAACCTTTTACTTGCTCAGCTTGTGCTAAAAGATTCAACACTAAGAAGGAAATTATATTGCACATGAGAACACACACAGGTGAGAAACCTTTTACTTGTTCTGTTTGTAAGAAGAGTTTCTCCGGGAAGCTTAACATGACCACACACATGAGAACACACACAGGTGAGAAACTTTTTACTTGCTCTGTTTGTAAGAAGAGTTTCTTCAGAAAGTGTGACATGGTAATACACATGAGAACACACACAGGTGAGAAACCTTTTACTTGCTCTGTTTGTAAGAAGAGTTTCTCCAGAAAGGAACACATGATCACACACATGAGAACACACACTGGAGAGAAACCTTTTCTTGCTCAGCTTGTGCTAAAAGATTCAACACTAAGAATGAAATTATATTGCACATGAGAACACACACAGGTGAGAAACCTTTTACTTGTTCTGTTTGTAAGAAGAGTTTCTCCGGGAAGCTTAACATGACCACACACATGAGAACACACACAGGTGAGAAACTTTTTTTCTTGCCCTGTTTGTAAGAAGAGTTTCTCCAGAAAGGAAAGCATGACCAGACACATGAGAACACACACAGGTGAGAAACCTTTTACTTGCTCAGCTTGTAAGAAGAGTTTCTCCAGAAATGATCACATGACCACGCACATGAGAACACACCATGGAGAGAAACCTTTTACTTGCTCAGATTGTGCTAAAAGATTCAACACTAAGAAGGAAATGATATTGCACATGAGAACACACACAGGTGAGAAACCTTTTACTTGCTCTGTTTGTAAGAAGAGTTTCCCCGGTAAGCAAAGCATGACCACACACATGAGAACACACACTGGAGAGAAACCGTTTAGTTGCACTGTGTGTGCTAAGATGTTCAGGTTTAAGAATCAGGTCAGTAGACACAAGTGTGCAACAGTCATGGAAGCTGCAGGGATTTAAAAACACTTAAACAGTGATTGTGCTAAATGTAGTTTAAAAACACAGCATGTTTAATATAAATGTATATTTGATGTTGTATGTAGTGCTTCTCATCTTCTAGTCTTATATGTTGTCCTGTAGTTACTTTTTAAGTTGTGTGCATGTATTGAATATTATATATGTAGCTACTATTTTATTCTATTTTCTCATCTTTGAAGAGAGGACATCTTATTATTTTCATTGTTTGTTTTTTCACAAATTTTTTCCATTGCATTTTTTTGATGTTATTATCCAATTAAAAGTATGAATGAATAAAATGGTTAGCAAAATGTGGACTCTGGTAGATTAGCAGCATTGTTACATCATGGATGTTAACTACTGCAAAACATCAACAAAGAAAAAAAGGCTGAAGTTAGCAACACATCACTGAACTTTAGAGCCATCGTGAGTGGAGTTGCTTGTTTTTATTGCTGCATTTGTACTTATTTCACCTCACATCTTCACTTTTAATCCTAAAGTCTTCTTTAAATATATTGTTGTGGGCTTCTGAGATTTATGTTTCTGGTGTGTGTAGTCTGTGGAAAGGGTTGTTGTCCCTTGTGGATCCAATTGTTCCCTTGCACAGATACATCTTCATCATCATCATCATCATCATCATCACCGGCCCACTACTGGACGAAACCTTAGCATTAATGTTTTAATATAAGTGTGACCTCATTATTCCTTGATAATAAGACTAAAAATACAGATTTAAGCACTGTATTAGAGTGCCTCTTGTAGTACTCCAACTCGTCACACTGAGAAGTGGGGGCGATTGTGAGCTAGCAGATGCATGTTGCTATCATGTTTTATCAGCAAGGAAGACAGCATTTGTGTTTACTTTTTTGTCAGATCCAAGTTTTATTACTCTGCTGAATAAATGAATCACTATGGCTGCCAATATGGAGGATTGTATATATATTTAAGAACAAATACTTCTCTTAACAAGTAGAAAATGACACCACAAAAAAACAGCAGCAGGACTCAGTAAATATTTTATTAATTGACTAATTAATTAACTATAAAGAGTAACATGAAAGTGGATATTTCACAAGTGTTCACCAAAAAGTGGAAAATGGGAATGCTACATAAAATGCTTAACATAGACTGATACTGATACTGTGTAATCATTTATTTGTCCTAAAATTATTTTGAGATAGAAATTGATGTCCCCTCCCCCCAATGTTAAACTCATTTCTACGCTCACTGTGTGAAGACTGGAAGTTAATGTACTAATAAAGTCAAAACATTTACCAAAAATGATGTGTATATATGTTAGCCAATAACAAGTCCGTCTGTAAGGCACACAAACACATTTATTCGACATCGTTATGATGTAACATGGAAGATGCTAACGTTAAGCTAACTAGCGAGGTGATGCTGTGAAGAGCTGCTCCGCAAAGTTGGCATACAACCAAAAAAATACTTTAAAATGTTATTATTAATGTTCACTTTCAATGTATTTTTTGGAACATGTCAAAACTTTACAAGCACAACTTTTGCTCAAGTAACCAACCGTCCAAAATGAGTGGAAGAAGCAGAGCTTGTCTGGTCCCTCCCAGTGGAAAAACTAAATGCCACTGAATGATGTGTTCAGTTCAGTTCAGTTTATTTATTTATATCGCACATTTAAAACAACCTCAGTTGGCCAAAGTGCTGTACAGACATAAGACATAAGGGGCACATAGTGTCACATTAACATGGTAACAATAAATACAATAGTAAAATATACCTTAAAAGAAGTGCAGAATGTATCACCTAAAATACTAAAATGTACAAACCCTGTTTCCATGAGTTGGGAAATTGTGTTAGATGTAAATATAAACGGAATACAATGATTTGCAAATCATTTTCAACCCATATTCAGTTGAATATGCTACAAAGACAAGATGTTTGATGTTCAAACTGATAAACATTTTTTATTTGCAAATGATCATTAACTTTACAATTTGATGCCAGCAACACGTGACAAAGAAGTTGGGAAAGGTGGCAATAAATACTGATAAAGTTGAGGAATGCTCATCAAACACTTATTTGAAACATTCCACAGGTGTGCAGGCTAATTGGGAACAGGTGGGTGCCATGATTGGGTATAAAAACAGCTTCCCAAAAAATGCTCAGTCTTTCACAAGAAAGGATGGGGCGAGGTAAACCCCTTTGTCCACAACTGTGTGAGCAAATAGTCAAACAGTTTAAGAACAACGCTTCTTAAAGTGCAATTGCAAGAAATTTAGGGATTTCAACATCTACGGTCCATAATATCATCAAAAGGTTCAGAGAATCTGGAGAAATCACTGCACGTAAGCGGCATGGCCGGAAACCAACATTGAATGACCGTGACCTTTGATCCCTCAGACGGCACTGTATCAAAAACCGACATCAATCTCTAAAGGATATCACCACATGGGCTCAGGAACACTTCAGAAAACCACTGTCACTAAATACAGTTGGTCGCTACATCTGTAAGTGCAAGTTAAAACTCTACTATGCAAAGCGAAAGCCATTTATCAACAACATCCAGAAACGCCGCCGGCTTCTCTGGGCCCGAGATCATCTAAGATGGACTCATGCAAAGTGGAAAAGTGTTCTGTGGTCTGACGAGTCCACATTTCAAATTGTTTTTGGAAATATTCGACATCGTGTCATCCGGACCAAAGAGGAAGCGAACCATCCAGACTGTTATCGACGCAAAGTGTAAAAGCCAGCATGTGTGATGGTATGGGGGTGCATTAGTGCCCAAGGCATGGGTAACTTACACATCTGTGAAGGCACCATTAATGCTGAAAGGTACATACAGGTTTTGGAACAACATATGCTGCCATCCAAGCGCCATCTTTTTCATGGACGCCCCTGCTTATTTCAGCAAGACAATGCCAAGCCACATTCAGCACGTGTTACAACAGCGTTACTTCGTAAAAAAAAGAGTGCGGGTACTTCCCTGGCCCGCCTGCAGTCCAGACCTGTCTCCCATCGAAAATGTGTGGCGCATTATGAAGCGTAAAATACGACAGCGGAGACCCCGGACTGTTGAACGACTGAAGCTCTACATAAAACAAGAATGGGAAAGAATTCCACTTTCAAAGCTTCAACAATTAGTTTCCTCAGTTCCCAATCGTTTATTGAGTGTTGTTAAAGGCCTACTGAATTTTTTTACTTTTTATTTAAACGGGGATAGCAGATCCATTCTCGGGGATAGCAGATCCATTCTATGTGTCATACTTGATCATTTCGCGATATTGCCATATTTTTGCTGAAAGGATTTAGTAGAGAACATCGACGATAAAGTTCGCAACTTTTGGTCGCTGATTAAAAAAGCCTTGCCTGTACCGGAAGTAGCGTGACGTCACAGGTTGAAAGGCTCCTCACATTTCCCCATTGTTTACACCAGCAGTGAGAGCGCCTCGGACCGAGAAAGCGACGATTACCCCATTAATTTGAGCCAGGATGAAAGATTTGTGGATGAGGAACGTAAGAGTGAAGGACTAGAATGCAGTGCAGGACGCATCTTTTTTCGCTCTGACCGTAACTTAGGTACAAGGGCTCATTGGATTCCACACTCTCTCCTTTTTCTATTGTGGATCACGGATTTGTATTTTAAACCACCTCGGATACTATATCCTCTTGAAAATGAGAGTCGAGAACGCGAAATGGACATTCACAGTGACTTTTATCTCCACGACAATACATCGGCGAAGCACTTTAGCTACGGAGCTAACGTGATAGCATCGGGCTTAAGTGCAAATACAAACAAAAGAAATAAGCCCCTGACTGGAAGAATAGACAGAAAATCAACAATACTATTAAACCATGGACATGTAACTACACGGTTAATTATTTCCAGCCTGGCGAAGCTTAACAATGCTGTTGCTAACGACGCCATTGAAGCTAACTTAGCTACGGGACTTCGACAGAGCTATGCTAAAAACATTAGCTATCCACCTACGCCAGCCAGCCCTCATCTGTTCATCAACACCCGTGCTCACCTGCGTTCCAGCGATCGACGGTGCGACGAAGGACTTCTTCACCCGAACATCGATGCGGTCGGCGGCCTGGAGACGGAGGAAGTCAAGGTGAGGACAGCGGTGCGGCGGCGGGCGTTGTAGCTTTCGACGACACCCCGGCCGCCATCAGAGTCGGCAATTCCCCAAAGTTACGTATGTGACATGCACATAGCGACACGCACGTACGGGCAAGCGATCAAATGTTTGGAAACCAAAGCTGTACTCACGGTAGCGCCTCTGCAATCCAACTAAGTCCTCCTGGTTGTGTTGCTGCAGCCAGCCGCTAATACACCGATCCCACCTACAGCTTTCTTCTTTGCAGTCTTCATTGTTCATTAAACAAATTGCAAAAGATTCACCAACACAGATGTCCAGAATACTGTGGAATTTTGAGATGAAAACAGAGCTTTTTGTATTGGATACAATGGAGTCCGAATACTTCCGTTTCAACGATTGACGTCACGCGCATACGTCATCATACATAGACGTTTTCAAGCGGAAGTTTAGCGGGAAATTTAAAATGGCACTTTATAAGTTAACCCGGCCGTATTGGCATGTGTTGCAATGTTAAGATTTCATCATTGATATATAAACTATCAGACTGCGTGGTCGCTAGTAGTGGCTTTCAGTAGGCCTTTAAATGATGGAATGGATTAAGTAAAGTTAAACTGATATGATCCACTTTAAGAGGTTGTTCAAATGAATAGTGCTTACAAAGTACAAAGAAGAATTATGAGAAATACTTTCAACCTTGTTGACAATAAGATATTCTTCATCTCAATATATTAATAATGACTGAATTAATTAATTACATATTACAAAACTGTTGTATACACTAATTCACAGATGCTATTTTATTATAAAAAGGTCAGTAAATGATGTATAAATTTGTAAACGCTCTGAAGTTTCATGGTTTACAGAAGAAACTAAAGCCCATAAATTATCATGTAGAAAGCTGGAACGCAAATGGCGTGCGACTAAACTTGAGGTTTTCCATCAAGCATGGAGTGATAGTTTAATAACTTATAAACGCATGCTTACCTCAGCTAAAGCTAAATATTACTCAAATCTCATCCACCTCAACAAAAATGATCCTACATTTTTGTTTAGTACAGTAGCATCGCTAACCCAACAAGGGACTCCTCCCAGTAGCTCCACCCACTCAGCAGATGACTTTATGAATTTCTTTAATAAGAAAATTGAAGTCATTAGAAAAGAGATTAAAGACAACGCATCCCAGCTACAACTGGGTTCTATTAACACAAATACGACTGTATATACGACGGACACTGCCCTCCAAAATAGTTTCTCTCTCTTTGATGAAATAACATTGGAGGAATTGTTAAAATGTGTAAATGGGACAAAACAAACAACATGTTTACTTGACCCAATTCCTGGGAAACTTATCAAGGAGCTTTTTGTATTATTAGGTCCATCAGTGTTAAATATTATAAACTTATCACTTTCCTCTGGCACTGTTCCCCTAGCATTCAAAAAAGCGGTTATTCATCCTCTACTCAATCAATCAATCAATCAATCAATCAATCAATGTTTATTTATATAGCCCTAAATCACAAGTGTCTCAAAGGGCTGTACAAGCCACAACGACATCCTCGGTACAGAGCCCACATACGGGCAAGGAAAAACTCACCCCAGTGGGACGTCGGTGAATGACTATGAGAAACCTTGGAGAGGACCGCATATGTGGGTAACCCCCCCCCTCTAGGGGAGACCGAAAGCAACGGATGTCGAGTGGGTCTGACATAACATTGTGAAAGTCCAGTCCACAGTGGATCCAACACATCAGCGGGAGTCCGGTCCACAGCGGGGCCAACAGGAAACCATCCCGAGCGGAGACGGGTCAGCAGCGCAGAGATGTCCCCAACCGATGCACAGGCTAGTGGTCCACCCGGGGTCCCGGCTCTGGACAGCCAGCACTTCATCCATGGCCACCGGACCTATGCAACTCCCCCTCGCAAGGGACAGGGGAGAAGAGGAGAGAAGAAAAGAAACGGCAGATCAACTGGTCTAAAAAAGGAGGGGTCTATTTAAAGGCTAGATTATACAAATGAGTTTTAAGATGGGACTTAAATGCTTCTACTGAGGTAGCATCTCTAACTGTTACCGGGAGGGCATTCCAGAGTACTGGAGCCCAAATAGAAAACGCTCTATAGCCCGCAGACTTTTTTTTGGCTCTGGGAATCACTAATAAGCCGGAGTTCTTTGAACACAGATTTCTTGTCGGGACATATGGTACAATACAATCGGCGAGATAGGCTGGAGCTAAACCGTGTAATATTTTATACGTAAGTAGTAAAACCTTAAAGTCGCATCTTAAGTGCACAGGAAGCCAGTGCAGGTGAGCCAGTATAGGCGTAATATGATCAAACTTTCTTGTTTTTGTCAAAAGCCTTGCAGCCGCATTTTGTACCAACTGTAATCTTTTAATGCTAGACATAGGGAGGCCCGAAAATAATACGTTACAGTAATCGAGACGAGACGTAACGAACGCATGAATAATGATCTCAGCGTCGCTAGTGGACAAGATGGAACGAATTTTAGCGATATTACGGAGATGAAAGAAGGCCGTTTTAGTAACACTCTTAATGTGTGACTCAAACGAGAGAGTTGGGTCGAAGATAATACCCAGATTCTTTACCGAGTCTCCTTGTTTAATTGTTTGGTTGTCAAATGTTAAGGTGGTATTATTAAATAGATGTTGGTGTCTAGCAGGACCGATAATCAGCATTTCCGTTTTCTTAGCGTTGAGTTGCAAAAAGTTAGCGGACATCCATTGTTTAATTTCATTAAGACACGCCTCCAGCTGACTACAGTCCGGCGTGTTGGTCAGCTTTAGGGGCATGTAGAGTTGAGTGTCATCAGCATAACAGTGAAAGCTAACACCGTACTTGCGTATGATGTCACCTAGCGGCAGCATGTAAATACTAAAGAGTGCAGGGCCAAGAACCGAACCCTGGGGAACTCCGCACGTTACCTTGACATAGTCCGAGGTCACATTGTTATGGGAGACACACTGCATCCTGTCAGTAAGATAAGAGTTAAACCAAGACAATGTCTTTTGACATACTCAAAAGACCTAACCTCGATCCTGACCTCATGGTAAACTACCGGCCGGTGTCCCACCTTCCGTTTATCTCGAAAATCCTCGAAAAAATTGTCGCACAGCAGCTAAATGAACACTTAGCGTCTAACAATCTCTGTGAACCTTTTCAATCCGATTTCAGGGCAAATCACTCTACGGAGACAGCCCTCGCAAAAATGACTAATGATCTATTGCTAACGATGGATTCTGATGCGTCATCTATGTTGCTGCTTCTTGATCTTAGCGCCGCTTTCGATACTGTTGATCATAATATTTTATTAGAGCGTATCAAAACGCGTATTGGGATGTCAGACTTAGCCTTGTCTTGGTTTAACTCTTATCTTACTGACAGGATGCAGTGTGTCTCCCATAACAATGTGACCTCGGACTATGTTAAGGTAACGTGCGGAGTTCCCCAGGGTTCGGTTCTTGGCCCTGCACTCTTTAGTATTTACATGCTGCCGCTAGGTGACATCATACGCAAATACGGTGTTAGCTTTCACTGTTATGTTGATGACACCCAACTCTACATGCCCCTAAAGCTGACCAACACGCCGGATTGTAGTCAGCTGGAGGCGTGTCTTAATTTTTTTTTGATTTTTATTAAGGATCCCCATTAGCTTGTTGCCTCAACAACCCACTAGTCTTCCTGGGGTCCACAATTCAATACAATTACAAGTAAAAGCATATAATTATAACTACACAATACAGAAAAAAATAAAAGCATCAATAAAAAAACAAGCAAACAATTTACAGTCACAGAATAATAATTACCATATAAATATAACTACACAATATAAAACCAAACAAATCATCAATGAGCAAACTAATTTAAAAACTCAGATAAAATATTACTCTCTTTTTAAAAACCTGTTTACTTTCAATGCTGGTGAGAATTCGAGGCAGGTTATTCCAGAGCGATAAAGATCTATAAATAAAAGATTTCCGCAAAGCATTCTTCCTGGGACGAGGGAGTACAAAATGCCCCTCACTGGATGCCCTGGTATTGTGATTATGTATAGTGCTACTGTGAACTATTTGGGCCATGAGAAAAGCAGGAGTTTTACTACCGGTTACTGATTTGAACAATATAAGAGTATTAGCCAACAACCTGTTCTGCACTGTTAGCCAGGAAAGAGAAGCATGCATTTGGTTCACAGTGGTTCTTAGTGAACAACCAAGAACCAGCCTTGCTGCCCTATTCTGGACAATCTGGAGCTTACTGAGCTCACCACTTGCAGCAGACGCCCAGACTGTAGAACAATAGTCAATATGACACAAGACTAAACTCTTAACAATTTGACAAAGAAGAGGTGGATCAGCAAAACCAGCACATTTCCTGGAAATACCAACAGCCCTTCCCATCTTTGTAACTATATCACTGATATGATTTGACCAGGATAGAGTGCAGTCCAGCATCACTCCAAGGAGCTTGGCACTTCTGACCTGTTGAACTGTTGAAATACCTAGCCTCAAATCCAACTTTGGGTCACAAGATAACCCTTGCCTAGTCCCCAATATAATACTTTTTGTTTTTGAGGTGTTAAGGACAAGTCTGTTACATACTGTCCAGTCATGCACAGCTTTTAGTTCCTCACTCAATACTACATTAAGTACACTGCATGATGGTGCAGCATGATATAAGGTTGCATCATCAGCATAAAGAACCAATCTTGCACGCCCGGTAGCCCAAGGTAAATCATTGGTGAATATAGAAAAAAGTAAAGGTCCTAGGCAACTTCCCTGTGGAACACCACAATCCAAACTTCTGCTATTAGACAAGCTGCCATTAAGATACACCTGTTGTGATCTTGAGGACAAATAACTATGTATCCACATTAAACTTGAAGTATTAAAACCATAACATTTAAGTTTCTCAATTAAAAGAGAGTGGTCAATCATGTCAAATGCAGCACTAAAATCTAACAGCACAGCTCCAACCAACATAGAATTATCTATAGCATTAAGCCAATCGTCCGTCATTTGTATAAGAGCCGTGGACGTAGAGTGGCCCGTTCTATATGCATGTTGAGAATCAGTTGCTAGCCCATTTGATTGAAAGTAAGCTTGAATTTGTGCATACACACATTTCTCCAGTATTTTACATAACCCAGGTAAGATGCTTATTGGTCTAGAATTGCCCTCATTGAAAGCCAATTTGGTATCCTTATGTAGAGGAGTAACCTTAGCCACCTTCCATATCTTTGGACACAGGCCCACTTGTAAACATTTATTAAAAATATGACAAACAGGCACTGATATGATACCAGCAGTCATTTTCAGTAATTTACTATCCAGGTTGTCTACACCAGCTACTTTGTTGTCAGGAAGAGAGTGTAGTAACCTCTCAACCTCACTGACTTCAACCTGATGAAAATTGAATTCACAGTCCTTATTATCCATTATAATATTCCTAATGAGGTCAGCTGATTTGTTGTTATTGGATATATGCATACCATGCCTTAATTGAGATACCTTGTCAACATAATAGTTATTAAAATGATTGGCAATGTCACATGGCTTAGTGAGTACCAACCCATTTGATTCCACAAAAGGTGTACAGACATTGTTCTTTCTACCCATGATTTCATTCAAAACATTCCATAAGTTTTTGCTATCATATCTCACATCATATAACCTCTGTTTGTAATATTCCCTTTTTTTCAGTTTGTTTAACTTTGTGACCTGGTTTCTTAAGGAACAGTACTTATGCCTGTCATCAATTAAACCAGAGTTGACGGAGGCTTTTTTAGCCATGTCTCTTTCTGTCATTAAACTTCTAAGTCCATTATCAATCCATGGGGCAGACTTAGTTTTGACAGAAAACTTCTTCAAAGGGGCATGCTTGTCCACAACACTCATGTACATTAACATAAATAAGTCCAGTGCAGCCTCAGGGTCTTCCTCACTGCACACCTCATTCCAATTTAAACAGGATATTTCATCAATAAAACATTCTTCATCAAATCTCTTATAAGACCTTGTAAAAATAATTTTCGCTTTAGGTTTAGGAACCCTTGTCTTTCTAGTGACAGATATTATATTGTGGTCAGTAAAACCTACAGGAACCGAGACTGCTTTGGAGCATTGGTCCGGAACATTTGTATAAATATGATCAATGCATGTAGCTATAATAATACCATCACTATTACTACCTATTCTCGTGGGAGGGGCAACAATTTGGGACAGATTGCAAGCATTTAAAATGGATAGTAACTTATTTTTGTTTGTACACCCCTGTCCCAGCCAGTCAACATTCATATCACCCAGTTTAATGAAATTAAACAATGGATGTCCGCTAACTTTTTGCAACTCAACGCTAAGAAAACGGAAATGCTGATCATCGGTCCTGCTCAGCACCGACATCTATTTAATAATACCACCTTAACATTTGACAACCAAACAATTAAACAAGGCGACTCGGTAAAGAATCTGGGTATTATCTTCGACCCAACTCTCTCGTTTGAGTCACACATTAAGAGTGTTACTAAAACGGCCTTCTTTCATCTCTGTAATATCGCTAAAATTCATTCCATTTTGTCCACAAGCGATGCTGAGATCATTATCCATGCGTTCGTTACATCTCGTCTCGATTACTGTAACGTTTTATTTTCGGGCCTCCCTATGTCTAGCATTAAAAGATTAAAGATGGTACAAAATGCGGCTGCTAGACTTTTGACAAAAACAAGAAAGTTTGATCATATTACGCCTATACTGGCTCACT
Source organism: Entelurus aequoreus (assembly GCF_033978785.1). Taxonomy (NCBI): domain Eukaryota; kingdom Metazoa; phylum Chordata; class Actinopteri; order Syngnathiformes; family Syngnathidae; genus Entelurus; species Entelurus aequoreus. The sequence goes on along the minus strand of NC_084744.1, from coordinate 31,129,217 downwards.
TGCACTGGCTTCCTGTGCACCTAAGATGCGACTTTAAGGTTTTACTACTTACGTATAAAATACTACACGGTCAAGCTCCTGCCTATCTTGCCGATTGTATTGTACCATATGTCCCGACAAGAAAACTGCGTTCAAAGAACTCCGGCTTATTAGTGATTCCCAGAGCCCAAAAAAAGTCTGCGGGCTATAGAGCGTTTTCTATTCGGGCTCCAATATTATGGAATGCCCTCCCGGTAAAAGTTAGAGATGCTACCTCAGTAGAAGCATTTAAGTCTCATCTTAAAACTCATTTGTATACTCTAGCCTTTAAATAGACTCCCTTTTTAGACCAGTTGATCTGCCGTTTCTTTTCTTTTCTTTTCTACTCTGCTCCGGGGTGGACCGCTAGCCTGTTCATCGGATGGGGACATCTCTACGCTGCTGACCCGTCTCCGCTCGGGATGGTTCCTGCTGGCCCCACCATGGACTGGACTTTCGCTGATGTGTTGGACTTTCACAATATTATGTCAGACCCACTCGACATCCACTGCTTTCGGTCTCCCCTAGAAGGGGGGGGGGGGGGGGGGGGTTACCCACATATGCGGTCCTCTCCAAGGTTTCTCATAGTCATTCACATTGACGTCCCACTGGGGTGAGTTTTCCTTGCCCGTATGTGGGCTCTGTACCGACGATGTCGTTGTGGCTTGTACAGCCCTTTGAGACACTTGTGATTTAGGGCTATATAAATAAACATTGATTGATTGATTGATTGATTGAAGTGGGAAAGGGGTAGGATTAAATAAGCTTTACTTCTTCCTACTCCTTTTCGGACATGATGTGAAGTGAAATGATTTGAAACTGTGATGGGTTATGCTGTAAGTGTGTTCATGCACGAAATAAACTAAAAAAAAGAAAGAAAGCACTAGTTTATTAGACAGACCTGCAAACTCTGGAGTGGTGTAGGCTACAAGATACCGTTAACGTTATCAGACACATACAAAAAGGCTCACGCTAACGTTACCGTTAGCCACTGACTATGCTTAGGTAACGTTAGTCAGGCTAACATTACAGCAGTCCTGGTTGACATAAGAGGTAACCTTATTTTAGCCTAAAGGCTACAAATGAGCAAATATGGAAATTGACCGGCAACAGTTAACGTTAGTTACTCACCGGCACTGAAGCAGAGGAAGAGGGGCGTGCTTCGTCATCTCTGTCGCTGCTTCTCCACGTGTCAAAGACACGACACGGTTCTCGAACGTTCAGGTTATGTGCAGGCTGAAAATGTTTCAAAATGCTTGTTGTACTTCCCCCCTTACATGAGAGCGAAGCCTGGCAATAATTGCATATAGCCGTTTCCTCGTCGTATTTTTTTGTAAAATGAAGCCATGCCTTGAGGCGTTTTTTCCGGTCCATTATTTTTGCTGCTTGTGTGATATCACAGGAAATTACGTAGCTCAGTCATTAGACTGAGCTACGTTATTTCCTGTGACGTCCCACAGGGCATTTCCTGTGGGACGGGATTCGTTCTCAGGGATTCGAATAAAGAACCAACTCTTTTTCTTTACTATAGTGGCCTCGATAACGGGAAACGGTTCTCAAAAAGGGATTTGACTCCATGGAAACGATTCTTTTCTTATCGAACAACCGGGAGAACCGGTTTCGAACATCATCCCTACTTATAAGTAAATCCTTCTTAGAGTTGGCAACTTGGGGACAGGGGCTTCTTTCTTGGTCTGCACCCTCTCAGTCTATGACCGTGTAAAACTGCTTTGAGTTCAAGCACTTGGCGGGCTTGAGGTTTGACAGTTTCCAGCCACTAAACATCCACCCATCCATTTTCTACTGCTTATCCCTTAAAACTGGAAAATTCAAGGCATGAGCCGGCTATAGCAGTGATGAACAAACAATATGAAAGTAAGTTTGAGGTTGTAGGTCACATGACTAAAGCTATTGACAACTGAAATGTTATTTATGAGCCAATGACAAGTACTTTATTGACGGCCCCATAAACTAAAGCGCTTGTCAGCACGGACTGACAGACGTGGCATAAGTTTTCAATGCTGGGGACAAACAGTCAGGCTGGCTGGATGTTGAATGTGTGTTTATTATTGCACTTCAAACTAATTTGACCTCTGTTCGACACTTGGCGATCACTCCAGCAGCACCGAGAGCGGACTCAGCCAGACTACCTTTAGGTAAATGTTGCAATTGTCAATGCCAACAAAGAAATGGACTCAAAAATGCTACAAAGTAGGTCAAGTAAAGCTCCACTTTTCCGAAAATTGTGCTAGATAGTGGGGGCGGCATGGCTTAGTGGGTAGAGCGGCCGTGTCAGAAACGCTCCCCGCCTCTTGACATCCAAATCGCTGCCGTTGTGTCCTTGGGCAGGACACTTCACCCTTGCCCCCAGTGTCCCTCACACTGGTGAATGAATGATGAATGATAGGTGGTGGTCGGAGGGGCCGTAGGCGCAAACTTGCAGCCACGCTTCCGTCAGTCTACCCCAGGGCAGCTGTGGCTATGAAAGTAGCTTACCACCACCAGGTGTGAATGAATGAGGGGTTCTCACTTCTCTGTATAGTGCTTCGAGTGTCTAGAAAAGCGCTATATAAATATAATCCATTATTATTATTATTATTAGATTGATGCTAATATACATTGTAATATTATTAACACACACAAAAGTACCGAAAAGTGGTACAGTTGAGGACTGGTGTCGATTCCAAAGTCCCAGAATTTGTGCCGTATCGGTTGAAATGTGAACGGTACCCATCCCTACCAGCAAGTGTTGTTGTACTGGAAACTAATTTACAAACACAACTTCATCACACACAATACTCCACTATGGAATTGTTGTTATATTAAAATGAGAAACAAATCCATCTTTGTACAGCAATGGTTTGAAAAAGGCATTTGGTCGCTGATGCACTTATTGACTGATAAAAGTATTTAATAATTTGAAGATTTCGTTAAGTACGACTTGCAAATAGACACAAATATTAAAAAACATAAAATAAAAGCTTTCGTTTAAAATATTCTAAATACAGCATATAATGTTTTTCAGAACTCTTGTTTAAACTTTCTGGGCTTTTGGAGGATGGACACAATATTACAGATTTAAAACTCTGAAATTAGACAATTCTTTACTATTTCTTCTTTGCTGTATTTTCTGTGGAACAAAACAAACAAAAAATACAAATAACTTGAAAGTTTCTGTTCTTCCAAAGGCAAAGGAGTATAAAAAAAACAAAAAAAAACCCGGAATTGACCACTTAAAATACATTTTAGGATGTTGTTTTGCAATTAAAGACAACACTTGTTCGTTCTGTGATAGGGAAACAAAATAAACAGTTCATTTTATGAATGTATGCAAAGTAAATCTTTGTGGGATGATGTAAAATTTTGGCTTTTGCCTGACACTCCACACTTGTTTTCTGAAATTGATATTGTTTTAGGGATGTTAAAAAGGAAAACAAAAACATAACATTTTTTAAAAACACAATAATGGGAGTTTTTGTTTTATCTACAAATGTAAGTTTGTAAAAACAAAACCATCCTTCCACAAACAATTCAGTTATTTTCTCTCATTTTTATATTGCATAAAGGTCTGAGGACATACATATAAAACAATCACAACACAATCATCATATTACAAAAAGAGAGTAATAAAACAAATAATTCATAAAGTCACACATTTTAAAATTGTATAAAAGACTGGTTCAAATGATGTATAAAGTAAATAATAATATGCTTCCTGAAGTGGTCCAGAAGATGTTTCAGATGTGAACCAGTACATATGTATATCATATAAAGGTGCTAATCTATGGAAACATTAACAATTACAAATACAACTTTGTAACTATTCAATATTTCAAACACCTATAAAAACACTATTATGAATAAGTCTAAAATTGTCTGATGAATATATAAAATGTTTATTGTATGTAAAATATGTCTTGTACTGTTTACTCTCACCTTTTCAGTCAAATTGTTCTGTTACAATTTTAATAAAAGTACACAAAGTTGCATATTAATGCATGAACTTGACTGAAAACATCATTAATATAAAATATCTAATTTATAAATGTAGAAGCATATTAAGAAGATTGTTACACAAACAACAATGTCACACGTTATATGTGCTGATGTTGTTAGAAAGTCAAAATTAAAGTCTTGACAGTTTACTTCCAATCCTGCAGTTTCATTTGCTTCTGCTGTTCTCACCAGCACACTTGTGTTTCTTACACTGGTACTTAGAAGATAATCTTTCACCACACACTGCAACTCAACACTTTCTCTCCTGGGTGTGTTCTCATGTGTGCTACAAGGTTTGATTGGTTACAAAAGCTTCTGTTGCAGATTGAACAGGAATGTGTTTTTTCGGCAGTGTGTGTTCTCATGTGTGTTTTCATATTGACACTATTTGTAAAACCCTTACCACAGACTGAACAGGAAAAAGGTTTTTCGCCAGTGTGCGTTCTGATGTGTACTTTCAAATGTTCCTTCCTTGAAAAAGATAAGCCACAGATTGAACAAAAAAACGTTTTTTCACCAGTGTGTGTTCTCATGTGTGCTTTCAAATTGCCACTTTGTACAAAACCTTTACTACAGATTGAACAAGAAAAAGGTTTTTCACCAGTGTGTGTTCTCATGTGTGTTTTCAAAGTGTCATTTTGTACAAAACCTTTACCACAGATTGAACATGAAAAGTGTTTTTCACCAGTGTGTCTTCTCATGTGTACTTTCAAATTGCCACTTTCTACAAAACCTTTACCACAGATTGAACAGGAAAAAGGTTTTTCACCAGAGTGTGTTCTCATGTGTACTTTCAAATTGCCCCTATCTACAAAACCTTTACTACAGATTGAACAGATAAAAGATTTTTCTCTAGTGTGTCTTGTTCTGTGTTTTTTCAAATATAAACTGTGTGCAAAACCTTGACCACAGATTGAACAGATAAAAGGTTTTTCACCAGTGTGTATTCTCATGTGTGCTTTCAAATAGTGTCTGTGTACAAAACCTTTATCACATATTGAACAGTGAAAATGTTTTTCTCCAGTGTGTGTTCTCATGTGTGTTCTCATGTGTGTTTTCAGACGACAATGGTATTTAAAGGTTTTGTCACAGTGAGAACATTTCAAGTGAGTGTTGTCAGTGTGACATGTCTTATCATCTTTAGAGTCTTCATCATCAGTGTCAGGAGAGTGTGACGTTGTGTCCTCACTATCTGATAGTGGAGCTAAGAGCTTGTCTGCTTGTGATCCTCCACAGTGGTCTCCATCAGCTTCTGTTGTCATGTGTTGTGTTGAGCTGCTGCTTGGAGGCTCCGCCTCTCTCTTCTCCTCACTTTCACCTTTGACCTCATCATCTTCACTCTTCACAGGGACACCAGTCACTGGGAACTCCTCCAGTCCTTCAATATGATCTCCCTCCTGACTGATGCTGCGTTCTTCCTCTTCCTTTTTACAGGGAAGGGTCTGTGTCAAAGAGGAAAAGGAGATGCCAGAGGGTCCTTGGCGTCTGGTCTTCCTCTTTGATGGATCCTCCTTCACCATCCTGAAGCTACACTCCCGTTTTTCAGGCAGAAGTTGTTCTTCACAGACTTCTGCAGGACACAAAATGACAAACATGCTTGACAAATGTCCAGATTTGCTCAGTCACATGAGGCATTCAGTATGTTTACATGTACTTAAAAAAATGAATTGGCCTGAAAACACTTTGTATCAGTCCATCTTAGATGAACTCAGGCCCAGTGAAGCAGACAGCGTTTCTGGGTGTTGTTGATAAACGGTTTTTGCCTTGCATAGGAGAGTTATAACTTGCACTTACAGATGTAGCGACCAACTGTAGTTACTGACAGTGGGTTTCTGAAGTGTTCCTGGGCCCATGTGGTGATATCCTTTACACACTGATGTCGCTTGTTGATGCAGTACAGCCTGAGGGATGGAAGGTCACGGGCTTAGCTGCTTACGTGCAGTGATTTCTCCAGATTCTCTGAACCCTTTGATGATATTACGGAGCGTAGATGGTGAAATCCCTAAATTCCTTGCAATAGCTGGTTGAGAAAGGTTTTTCTTAAACTGTTCAACAATTTTCTCACGCATTTATTGACAAAGTGGTGACCCTCGCCCCATCCTTGTTTGTGAATGACTGAGCATTTCATGGGATCTACTTTTATACCCAATCATGGCACCCACCTGTTCCCGATTTGCCTGTTCACCTGTGGGATGTTCCAAATAAGTGTTTGATGAGCATTCCTCAACTTTATCAGTATTTATTGCCACCTTTCCCAACTTCTTTGTCACGTGTTGCTGGCATCAAATTCTAAAGTTAATGATTATTTGCAAAAAAAATTTTTTATCAGTTTGAACATCAAATATGTTGTCTTTGTAGCATATTCAACTGAATATGGGTTGAAAATGATTTGCAAATCATTGTATTCCGTTTATATTTACATATAACACAATTTCCCAACTCATATGGAAACGGGGTTTGTAGAATACAGCCCAAAACACGTGTCTCCTCATATGAGCCAAATTGAACTCTGTCTCTGCATGCTTCCTTGCTTCTTGTCTGATTAATAGATGTCATCAGTGTTTGAACCTGACATAGTGAAGTTTACGGACCACACTACGGTCATCTCAAAGGGGGACGAGGCAGCCTACAGAGAGGAGGTCCGGATGTTGTCAGACTGGTGCTCAGAGAACAACCTTGCTCTGAACACCAAGAAAACTAAGGAGATCGTCGTCGACTTCAGGAAACACAGCACTGACCTAGCCCCCCTCTAGATAAAGGGTGAGTGTGTGGAGAGGGTCCACACCTTCCGGTCTCTTGTCCTTATCTCTGACAATATCTCCTGGTCAGAGAACACTACTGCTATCACTAAGAAGGCTCAGCAGCGGCTGCACTTCCTGATAGTCCTCAATAAGTACAACCTAGACTCCAACCTGAGAGCCTGCTAACATACTGCATCACAGCATGGTACAGCAGCTGCACCACTGAAGACAGGGAGAGGCTCCAGAGTGGTAAAGGCAGCACAGCGGATCATCGGCTGCCCTCTCCCCTCTCTGATAGACATTTACACCTACCGCTGCCTCAGCAGAGCTACCAACATTATAAGGACAGCTCTCACGCTGGCTTTGACCTGTTTGACCTGCTGCCCTCAGGAAGGTGCTACAGGGTCATCAGGTCTAAAACAAACAGACTCAAGAACAGTTTTTTCCCCAAAGCCATAACCACTGTGAACTCTCATAGGCACTGATTTTATAGTTTAGCAGCTCTCTGTGTGCATTTTTTACTCTCCACCCACAATCTGAATGCTTCTGTATATATTAGGGCTGTGCATCTTTGGGTGTCCCACGATTCGATAACGATTCTTGGGGTCACGATTCAATTCAAAATCGATTTTTGTTCAATTCAACACGATTCTCGATTCAAAAATGATTTTTTTCCCGATTCAAAAGGATTCTCAATACATAGATTTCAGCAGGATCTACCCCAGTCTGCTGACATGCAAGCAGAGTAGTAGATTTTTGTAAAAAAGTTGTATAATTGTAAAGGACAATGTTTTATCAACTGATTGCAATAATGTAAATTTGATTTAACTATTAAAAGAACCAAAAATATGACTTATTTTATCTTTGTGAAAATATTGGACACAGTGTGTTGTCAAGCTTATGAGATGCGATGCAAGTGTAAGCCACTGTGACACTATTGTTCTTTTTTTTTATTATAAAAGTCTAATGATAATGTCAATGAGGGATTTTTAATCACTGCTATGTTGAAATTGTAACTAATATTGATACTGTTGTTGATAATATTCATTTTTGTTTCACTACTTTTGGTTTGTTCTGTGTGCTGTTTGTGTCTCCTCTCAATTGCTCTGTTTATTGCAGTTCTGAGTGTTGCTGGGTCGGGTTTGCTTTTGGAATTGGATTGCATTGTTATGGTATTGCTGTGTATTGTTTTGTTGGATTGATTAATTAAAAAAAAAAAATTAAATTAAAAACAATCAAAAAATAAATACCGGTAAATAAAAATTAAAAAATCAATTTGTTAAAAATGAGAATCGATTCTGAATCGCACAACGTGAGAATCGCGATTCGAATTCGAATCGATTTTTTCCCACACACCTAGTATATATGTATATAGTATAATATTTAAACAACACATTCTGAACATTCGTTCTCAGGACTGGACTGTGCACCTTACCTCCTTTTGCACAAATGTTCTTTTTCTCAACTTCCTATGTTTTGCATAATTGTAGACTGTCGCACTGATACTGGAGTTAAAAATGATAATGATAAATGGGTTATACTTGTATAGCGCTTTTCTACCTTCAAGGTACTCAAAGCGCTTTGACACTATTTCCACATTCACCCATTCACACACACATTCACACACTGATGGCGGGAGCTGCCATGCAAGGCGCTAACCAGCAGCCATCAGGAGCAAGGGTGAAGTGTCTTGCCCAAGGACACAACGGACGTGACTAGGATGGTAGAAGGTGGGGATTGAACCCCAGTAACCAGCAACCCTCCGATTGCTGGCACGGCCACTCTACCAACTTCGCCACGCCGTTGCTTCTAATCTCATTGTACCTGTGTATAATGATAATAAAAGTCATTTTATTCTATTCACAGGAAAAGAAGACCACTTTTTACGAGGGGTGGGCAATATGGCCTAACATCTATATTGCGATAAATTCCCTTCCACCTGAGTGCAGCTGGGATAGGCTCCAGCGCCCCCTGTGATTTTAATGTCAGTTACTGATGTATAAACTTGGAGAAAAGATTAGGTTGCTTACAGTGTAAATCTGTATTCTGTATTGTTGTCTCTGCTATGACGCCATCTTGTGGTCGAGTTCGCTCACTACGAGTGCTGTGGGTTGAAAGTATATTTCTTTTTCCTTCATGCCTTGAACCCCAAGTATAGTTTATTCATTTATCTCGCCAAGCAACGTTTGTAAATGTAACTGGACTGGATGTGGAACGGTGGCGGTGCGGCAACAGACTCGTCCCGTTTTTTGTTTTCAAGTCAATGTGTCAATTTCCACCACCTGGCTTCTATATTTAGTGGTTGACACAACAAGGCGGTTCAATTGAGCTGAAATCTGCTTGTGTGGGACAGGAAGTCATACAAAAACACAAAATAAATGATCAAGTTTACTTTCAAAGTAGAATATTCTGTTTAAGGCGGATGGTATTCTACACTTTGAAAAGTCCTTATGGACATGAGGTCAACTTGTCAAAAGGTTTTCAGACCTAATTTCACCTCCTTGACACAAATGGACGAAGACATGCTGATTCTAAAAGGCCCAAAATTAAAGAATCATATAACAGGCATACCCTGGGCAGCTAAATGGAGGCCTGTACTTCAGCGTTGTATTAAAATTACTAGTTCCATCTCCAACATTAAAGTGAGTGTTGCCAACACTACTGCACACAGGAAAACCTGTGGAGGAGAATTGCGAGTAGCCGAAACAAAGATTGTGAATGACTGACAAGAGGCTCACTTTGTTCATGTAAGTCTACTGTCAAATAAACATGCTCAGGTGCTGAGGGCGATGCACAGAGTGAGACCTCTTAGTCCAATTTAAAATCCAGACACCAAGAAGGAAACATACGGACATAACAATTTATTGATGACGGCAAGGATGAAGTTATTAGGTTTATTTTTATTTACCGTATTGTTCGGACTATAAGGCACACTTAAAATCCTTTCATTTTCTCAAAAATCGACAGTGCGCCTTATAACCCGGTGCACCTAATGTACGGAATAATTCTGGTTGTGCTTACCGACCTCGAAGCAATTTTATTTGGTACATGGTGTAAAGATAAGTGTGACCAGTAGATGATAGTCACATATAAAATATATATGTGTAGTTTAACCTGTATGTTACTCTAATAAAGCACTGTACAAGTACTAAATAAAACAGTTAATGAGATGTCTGGGCTAGATCAGAAGAAACTAAATTCAGCTCTAGGAATGGAGAGTAATAAAGACTGAACACAGGTTTCAAGTTTAAATGGTACCAAATTATATTAAAGAATAATAGGAAAAATAACAAACAAACATTAACATGTAAATTCAAATAGACATTCACATATTCCACAAGTTGACAGAAACATTCAATATTCACAACAAACTGTGTACTTAATTCAATCCTTAGTTTTCTACCAACGATGGTATAGGCGCAACACAATTCAGAGTTCATTTAAACGGCCCCGCAAAGTCCACGTTGTGGTGGCAGTGTCCAGAGGGGTTTTAGTGAAGGGACGGGGGAAAGGTGAATGTTCAGGAGGACCGTAATGAACACGTTGCGTTTTGGTGAAAAAAGAAGGAAAACAGAGGGCGGCTGCTAAGGAGCCTCCTAGGTGGATTCAGTTCAGTTGGTTGGTTCGGTTCCAGGCATAAAACTTCAGACTCTAGTTCGGGTTCTAAGCTCGCCATCCAACCTGGCCTGTATAAAAGGGCAGGACCAGTCAAATTTCCAGTGTGCACACAAAAGAAAATACATTCAAATACTAAATACTAAATAATACAACTATATTCAAATAGCAAAGTATATTCCTTAATATTGTACAATAATTCATAATCCAATTAGAATAAATAATATAATAATTGTTATATCAAAATATTAATTTCTCTAATAGTATCAAAATGTAAACACTGTATCCACAAATAGAGTGCTAGCAGACACAGTGGTTAACTGGACTGCTTCATAAAGTGCCTTGGATGCATAGCACTGATAACCATCAGCAAGTAAAACAACCAAAGGACAATCAGACAATTGTTTAACAGTGATAACATTTCATTCAATGTGTTACTATATTCAGAGAAACCGGCATATAAGTAGATGCTAACAGCTCCATTCAAAACGAATGCAGCGGCTAGGCTACGTAAAGCTACACAAATGCAACTCACCAATTCCGCAGATAAATCACAGTCAAACACTCCCGCGGGACGACCCACGGCTCCGGTAGTCGGCTCCTACAGTTCGACATTATTACATGTCAGTTTAGAAGGCTTAGTTAATCATTAAAAGCGTAAAACCGAGTCACATACCTGCAGCAACCTCACACAGCGTGTCCCTCTCGCTCTCACCGGTAGCAGCCCACTTCCGGGTTTTATGCTATTCTGACAGCCGTGTTAGGTCACGTGACCGCGTGACGTAATGACGCACGCAAGGACAGCTTAGATGACGAATAAATAAATAAATAAATAGAAAGGACATTTAATGGGGTTTTGTCACCCGGGTTACAGTAGACTGCAATATGACGCCAGTAAACAACACCAAAACTTTAAATGTTCTATTGAAAATAAAGAACATTACACTCTGCATTCAAAAATCTGTCAAAATGTTTTAGTACGACTTTGAAGCCGCACCGCTTGATGGATTGTCGGCCCATTACGGCTACCGTAGTCAGAGATACAAGTATTACTATGGTGTGTGTATAAGGATCGCAAAATGGCACCCATTAGCAGACATTATCTGGTGTTTTGTTTCACAATATTAGCAAAACCAACTTTTCTTACCTTCTGGTACCTGCTGATGTGTATTTGGAATCTGTATAAATCCTGAAAATTTGCGCAAATCCGCCATTGTAATCTGTGCCAATTCCATAGTCTATCTAAGCTTCTTCTTTTTTCTATCTTCTTGTTATGGGACATTCATCCTCTGCTGTTGCCATTTCTAATATTAAGTAGTGTACAGTTCTTACTTATATCTGTCAGTAAACTCGCCATGAAAGCACTAAAACATACCGGTGTAGTGAGTTTCCATTATTCACCCAAGGAACTTTGGTTATTAGAGTTCCGGTCGGACAGTTTTTCACGGGACACATTTCGGGCGTTGTTGTTGCACTAGTGAGCCACGGATGAGGAGATGCTGCCCCGTTATTGATTGAAGTAAAGTCTGAATGTCATTAAAACAGTTAGCTCCATCTTTTGACACTTCTTCCACTCCCATCCTTGCACGCTACACCGCTACAACAAAGATGACGGGGAGAAGACGCTGTCAAAGGTGAGCCACGTAAAAAAAGATTGCCCACAAAACGGCGCATCCTGAAGCGACTGTCAGAAAGCGACTTGAAGATGATCTGTAAAACATCATCTATGCAACATTTTGACCGAAGAACCACCATTACATGTTATGTAGACCACAAGGAAGTCTTTTATATTTACAAAAAAAATCATAGTATGACCCTTTTAATGCGCCCTATAATCTGTTGGGCCTTTTGTATGAAATTAGACCTGAATAGACCCGCTCATCGGCAGTGCCCCTTATAATCTGGTGCGCCCTATGGTCCAGTAAATACGTAAAGTGTACTGTGGAATAAACATGCTCAGGTGCTGAGAGTGATACACAGAGTGAGACCTCTTAGTCCAGTTTAAAATCCAGAGACCAAGAAGGAAACACACTGACATAGCAATGTATTGATGACGGCAAGAATTAAGTTATTAGGTTTATTTTCATTTATATCGGTCCCGGCCTACGATTGCATGAATATTGTAATGCCTCTGGACATCATATTTAATTATTTTTAATACCATTTAAGACCTTAATTTAGGCAAAGTCCATTCAATGATTTTTAATGCTTTTTAATGACCCACAGAAACCCTGCTAAAGCTCCTAAATTTAAACAAATGTGGACTGATCGATACAAAAATCGACAGTAACAATACCAGGTATGTCAATATAAGGTCGATACAGTGTTTGATCGACATTTTGTATTATACATATATACTGTTGATTTTGTTATTGTTTACAAACTTAGTAAAAAATGAAGACTTTAAGGGCATAAACCAAATAATTTAATTCAGAGCCATATTTAAATATTCAATTGATATTCTAACACCACCATCCTCTGTTTTTGTCTGATTATGATTGCGAACAAAAATTGCCTCATTGAATGATCTTGAAAAATGTAAATATCAGTATCCGCATTGGTATGACCGATACTGCCCCTGTAACTACTTGATACTGGATCGATACCTACATTTGTAGTATCAGCCAGAATTTAAGTATGAAACAACAAAACAAGTGCTTATTACATTTTAACAAAAGAGAAGAATAAGTGATTATTACATTTTAACAGAAGTGTAGATAGAAACACGTTACATTAGAAAGTTCCTAAATAAAAATATTGTTCATGGAATTATTGAGACATTTCTAGGATGTATTTACCATTTTTACGAGTTGTTGATAGAATTTACATTCATTTACATACATTCTGAGGCCGGCGTGGCTCGGTTGGCAGAGCGGCCGTGCCAGCAACTGGACGGTTCCAGGTTCGATCCTAGTCACTGCCGTTGTGTCCTTAGGCAAGGTACTTTACCCACCTGCTCCCAGTGCCACCCACACTGGTTTAAATGTAACTTAGATAATGGGTTTCACTATGTAAAGTGCTCTGTGTCACTAGAGAAAAGCGCTTAATAAATATATTTCACTTAAAAGAAAACCACACTTTTATTTATTTTGCCTATCAAGAACACATATTTTTCTTTTTTATGCATTCTAAATAGTAAATAAATGCGATCAAAATCTGTTTACAATAGAGGCTATTAGAGTCGCACTATTCTGCCTACAAAGAACTTAAAAAGCATCCAAACACCTCCATTAAGGTTTTATGTACATGCAGTAGGTATATATGTCATTTAGTAACAGGTACATTTTTAAAAACATGTAATATTTACATATTTTTATTCATAAGCGCATTAATTTCAAAAAAGCATCACAACGTTCGCTTTTTTTTTTTTAACATCACTGAATATTACACACTGCAGACTTCATGAGAGCCAACAAACATAATAAAACAACACTTACTGTACAAGGTCTGCTGTCACTATGACGCAGACTGATAGAATCTTGTTATATTCCCGTTCAGATAAAAAATGACTCATAATCGTCGCACGGAAAAGGGGGGTGAAGCCAAGCGTCTTTTTGTGTCGTTCGCCATTGCCGGGTCTAAATTGGCTGTCAAATGGTACCAACTTGTCAGAGTACGTCCTCATCCTTCTACTATCCAGGTGAGAGAAACGATTCATGATCTGGAATAATCTTTCACCAGCACCGAAGCGAGGAAGGAGCTCACCAGCGGGTGATGTCAACATAGACACACAAGCTATAAATAGTTTGTCTGTGTTAGCACTTATAATAACAATATCACTAATACTTGGTTGGTATTCAAGCCACGAAATGCAAATGGAGTATTGTTGGTGCTTTTTGGATGGTTATAGAGGACCTCCCATTGGCTCCATTGCAAGTGGACTTTTATTTACATTAATGAGTTAGAATGTGATTAAAAAAGATATATATATATATATCCATCGTCATGTTTTTTATAATGATTGTGAATGATAGAAAAAATTCCCCCAAAAAGTGCAGTTCCCCTCTAAATTCCAGTGATTAGATTTAACACTTGAAGTCTATGAGCATGAAGTGATGAAGCCTACTTGGATGAGAGGACAAACGTCTTCTAAGACAAAGTGAACAGTCCAGTTGTGATGGATTGAATGCCCTGAGAATAAAATGATATGTGGATGTTGTGCTTACTTGGACTGTGATGAAGCTGTGAGGACTCAGGTGGTTTGTCTTCATGCTCTTCAGTCTTCACAGAGACAACAGTCAGTGGAAACTTGGTGACATCATCCTCCTCCTGCCCTAGAAGACACTCTCCCTCCTGAGTGATCCACACTTCCTCCTCTTCCTCTTTCATGTGGGGGGGCTGTAGATCCTCCTCTTCCTCTTTAATGTGGGGGCGCTGCTGGACGTCTGTTGGGTAAATAAGTAAATAAGATAAAGAGAGAATAGAAATAGTTTTGGACTGACACTGTTAACACAATGACATTATTTTTGTTCTTTCCAGTGTTGTGTTAAAAGTGTGTAGCAAAACAACCAATAAATACGCAGGAAATACCTCCTCTTGTCCCAGCCACTACAATTAATTCAAAAGTGGTACAGTGAGTATAAAAAAAGACTTTGAAATTTGATGGGGGGCAATTTGAAAAGTTTTTACAAGTACGAGGCAGCATTGATTGAGGCATTCTTAACTTTACACTCACTGATGTAAAGTGTTTAAATATTTGATTCTGTACACCCAATCTTTTTGTAACTGCGGACCGGTCAACGCTTGAAAATTTGTCCCACGGACATGTGTGCTTACGGACTGTATCCCTGCAGACTGTATTGATCTACAAACCCCGTTTCCATATGAGTTGGGAAATTGTGTTAGATGTAAATATAAACGGAATACAATGATTTGCAAATCCTTTTCAACCCATATTCAATTGAATGCACTACAAAGACAACATATTTGATGTTCAAACTCATAAACTTTTTTTTTTTTTTGCAAATAATAATTAACTTATAATTTCATGGCTGCAACACGTGCCAAAGTAGTTGGGAAAGGGCATGTTCACCACTGTGTTACATGGCCTTTCCTTTTAACAACACTCAGTAACCGTTTGGGAACTGAGGAGACACATTTTTCAAGCTTCTCAGGTGGAATTCTTTCCCATTCTTGCTTGATGTACAGCTTAAGTTGTTCAACAGTCCGGGGGTCTCCCTTGTGCTATTTTAGGCTTCATAATGCGCCACACATTTTCAATGGGAGACAGGTCTGGACTACAGGCAGGCCAGTCTAGTACCCGCACTCTTTTACTATGAAGCCACGTTGATGTAACACGTGGCTTGGCATTGTCTTGCTGAAATAAGCAGGGGCGTCCATGGTAACATTGCTTGGATGGCAACATATGTTGCTCCAAAACCTGTATGTACCTTTCAGCATTAATGGCGCTTTCACAGATGTGTAAGTTACCCATGTCTTGGGCACTAATACACCCCCATACCATCCCAGATGCTGGCTTTTTAACTTTGCGCCTATAACAATCCGGATGGCTCTTTTCCTCTTTGGTGCGGAGGACACAACGTCCACAGTTTCCAAAAACAATTTGAAATGTGGACTCGTCAGACCACGGGACACTTTTCCACTTTGTATCAGTCCATCTTAGATGAGCTCAGGCCCAGCGAAGCCGACGGCGTTTCTGGGTGTTGTTGATAAACGGTTTTCGCCTTGCATAGGAGAGTTTTAACTTGCACTTACAGATGTAGCGACCAACTGTAGTTACTGACAGTGGGTTTCTGAAGTGTTCCTGAGCCCATATTGTGATATCCTTTACACACTGATGTTGCTTGTTGATGCAGTACAGCCTGAGGGATGGAAGGTCACGGGCTTAGCTGCTTACGTGCAGTGATTTCTCCAGATTCTCTGAACCCTTTGATGATATTACGGAGCGTAGATGGTGAAATCCCTAAATTCCTTGCAATAGCTGGTTGAGAAAGGTTTTTCTTAAACTGTTCAACAATTTGCTCACGCATTTGTTGACAAAGTGGTGACCCTCGCCCCATCCTTGTTTGTGAATGACTGAGCATTTCATGGAATCTACTTTTATACCCAATCATGGCACCCACCTGTTCCCAATTTGCCTGTTCACCTGTGGGATGTTCCAAATAAGTGTTTGATGAGCATTCCTCAACTTTATCAGTATTTATTGCCACCTTTCCCAACTTCTTTGTCACGTGTTGCTGGCATCAAATTCTAAGTTAATTATTATTTGCACACAAAAAAATGTTTATCAGTTTGAACATCAAATATGTTGTCTTTGTAGCATATTCAACTGAATATGGTTTGAAAATTATTTGCAAATCATTGTATTCTGTTTATATTTACATATAACACAATTTCCCAACTCATATGGAAACAGGGTTTGTATATTGATAAATAATGTAGGAACCAGAAATATTAATAACAGAAAGAAACAACCTTTTTGTGCGAATGAGTGTGAATGGGGGAGGGAGGTTTTTTGGGTTGGTGCACTAATTGTAAGTGTATCTTGTGTTTTTTATGTTGATTTAATAAAAAGTAAAATAAAAAAATACAAAATTATTTCTTGTGCGGCCCGGTACCAATCGATCAACGGACCGGTACCGGTGGTTGGGGACCACTGTTGTACACGGTCTATGACACCTAAACTTTATCTCTAAACTTATCCACAATCTTGTAAAGAGTCATTACCATAACTTTAATAACATGGAAATAAATAAAAAAAATTCTAAATCACTTAAAAAAACATTCACGGTAGGGCTGGGCGATATATCGATATATCGCGGGTTTGTCTCTGTGCGATATAGAAAATGACTTCTCACAGAGACATAAAACAAGCGCACCTTCTTACATACGTCACATACTGTCACGCGTGCAACGTCACACGCTCCCACGGAGCAGACAGATAGCGACATAGTAACGTTAGCTGTGATGCTAACGGAGTGGTGCGGGTGGTAATACGAGAGAAAGAAGGTGCGAATCTGGTAACTAATGGAGGAAGAATTAATTCGTAATAAAAACAGCACAGGATCCATCGTCTGGCGGCGGTTTGGCTTCAAGCGGGAATATGTTGAAAAATTATGCGGCAAAAGCGTTGCTACTAAAAGTAGCAGCACTGCTAATTTGTAGCATCATTTGAAAAGTCACCCGCTAGAGAATGAAGAGTGCTTGAAACTCCGCATGTCAACATCTCCGTTCGGTGCCACACCCACAAAATGCAGAAGCAACCATTTCCACATCAACACCGTATGACATATACTATTTGATATGCAGCTCATTTTTATTTGACACTTATTGAAATATCTTGTGTGACATCATGCACAAAAGAGCACTTTATTTATTTTAAACTATTGTAGTGGCGTTCTGTAAAAAAAGTGCACTTTAATTTAGTGTTGTTTTGATATGTCATCTTAGTGACATCATGCACAAAAGTGCACTAATAGCTTGTTTTAAAATGTCTATGACAATCTTGCACTTTCTGTTTTTGAAATGACATGAATGTTTGTGCCACTGCTTAATAACTGTTTAATAAATACACTTTTGCTAAATTGACTTACCGTATTTTTCGGACTATAAGTCGCAGTTTTTTTCATAGTTTGGCCGGGGGTGAGACTTATACTCATGAGCGACTTATGTGTGAAATTATTAACACATTACCATAAAATATCAAATAATATTATTTAGCTCACTCACGTAAGAGACTAGACGTATAAGATTTCATGGGATTTAGTGATTAGGAGTGACAGATTGTTTGGTAAACATATAGCATGTTCTATATGGTATAGTTATTTGAATGACTCTTACCATAATATGTTACGTTAACATACCAGGCACGTTCTCAGTTGGTTATTTATGCCTCATATAACGTACACTTATTCAGCCTGTTGTTCACTATTCTTTAGACATTTTAAATTGCCTTTCAAATGTCTATTCTTGGTGTTGGCTTTTATCAAATACATTTCCCCCAAAAATGTGACTTATACTCCAGTGCGACTTATATATGTTTTTTTCCTTCTTTATTATGCATTTTCGGCCGGTGCGACTTATACTCCGAAAAATACGGTAGTTGTGATTTCCCTCTCTGCATGAAAGTTTAAAAGTAGCATATATTAATGAAGTATGAACAAAAATGTTGTAATGTAGACACATAGAATAATCATACTGCTGTGATTATATGCATCAAGTGTTCATTCAAGGCTAAGGAAAAATATCGAGATATATATGGTGTATCGTGACATGGCCTAAAAATATCGAGATATTAATAAAAAGGCCATATCGCCCAGCCCTAATTCATGGTATGTTTTTGCCATCAGGCAAAATACTTTTATGTGGTCATTTTGTTGGCTGGGCCAAAAGGAACTTTTACCAAAACATGTTTTACTATGTGGTGTTTTATGGAGTATCTCCATCAACAATTCCTCTTTAGGAATTGGAGACCATCTACGACACGCTGAAGGAAAGTCAGTCACCTTTATGTTCTTTTAATAAATCAATTGTTGACTACTTTGGTTATTGAAAATAAATGTTTACTTTTACTTATTGATGCATGTAGGTCAGAATCAGGAAGTGAAATTATTAGATTTGATTACAGTATAAAATGTATTTGGTGACTGTGTGAGTTTTGTGTAAACATGTTGATACAGGTTTACATCTTCTTGGGGACTGGAACACAGATATGTCCCGAAAGGATGCACCCATTTTTAAAACCTTCACTAAGCTGTGCCACCAACATTGTCTCACTTAGCTCATTAAGCAAACTACCAGGGTGAGTGAGTCCTTTTAAACCATCATAGACCTTTTTGTTATTTCTGACCAGTCTAAGATCACCACAAGTGGAACTACTGTATGCGGCTTAAGTGATCATTCCATCATTTTCTGTACCCGTAAAGAACATAAAACCGAGGCTGACGGCCACAAAACAAGTGAAGGTAGAATTCTCAAGACCTAGACTAGCAAGGCTTTCAATGACAAACTGGCAAATTAAGACTCACCCTTGATACTTGCAAGTACACAGGTCTTTGGGTCAATTCTTACCTCAGAAAAGTAAATAATTTCACAGTCAACGTGGTTGACGATATTATAACAAACAAACTATCTTGGCTGCATCGTAGAGACTAATCGCTCCAGTGAAAAAATGACTACTAAGTTAGTCAAAGAATCAACCGACGGATTCTGTTCTTACTAGTGTTGTCCTGAAACCAACATTTTGGTACTTTTCTAAATAAAAGGGACCACAAAAAAGTGCATTATTGGCTTTGTTTTAACAAAAAATCTTAGGGTACATTAAACATATGTTTCTTATAGCAAGTTTGTCCTTAAATAGTAGTAGTAATAGTCAACATACTAGACAACAAAAGTAAGTAAGTAAGTAAGCAAACAAAAGCTCCTAATTTAGTCTGCTGACATATGCAGTAACATATTGTGTCATTTATATTCTATTATTTTGTCAAAATTATTAAGGACAAGTGGTAGAAAATTGATTATTAATCTACTTGTTAATTTACTGTTAATATCTGCTTATTTTCTGTTTTAAAATGTTCTATCTACACTTCTGTTAAAATGTAATAATCACTTATTCTTCTGTTGATTGAGACTTTACATTAGTTTTGGATGATACCCCAAATTTGGGTATCAATCTGATACCAAGTAGTTACAGGATCATACATTGGTCATATTCAAAGTCCTCATGTGTCCAGGGACATATTTCCTGAGTTTATAAACATAATATAATTTTTTTTTAAACGAAAGATGTTGTGATGCCAAAAAATATTGATGTAATCATAGAAGTAGTACTTTTTAGAGGCGGTATAGTACCGAATATGATTCATTAGTATCGCGGTACTATACTAATACCAGTATACCGTACAACCTTACTTCTTACATAGTAGGATCACCCCGCTGGTGGGTAGGAATACACTTAAGACTCTAACACAAGCACTCATTTAACCCCACTTTGAGTACAGAGTTCATGTTTGGTACCGTGACGCCTTAAAAGCCCTGAAAAACTAACTCCAGACAGCCCAAAACAAAATGATTGGGCTTCTACTCAACCATCCATCTCGGGCTCACCTTTCCGCCAACCATTTCCTTAACGTGGGGAGGCTCTTGGTATCTGATAGAGTACATCTTCTTGCAGTTGGTCTGGCGTACAAGATACACCACACCACTAAAATACCCATGTACCTGTCTCGATACTGCACAATTTATTGACCATTATAACACCAGAGGTAGTTGTACAAATCACATTCAACCCAGATTTCACTCCAAAAAAGGTTCTAATTTGTTTGCCTGCTATACCACCAACATGTGGGAGTCCCTATCAAAAAGAAAACATATTACAGGTTGCGGTTACTCGTAACTGGGAATATATCAGTGGCGTGCAGTCACTAGAGGCAGGGGAGGCGGGGCCTCACCTTCCATTATGGAAAGAAAAAAAAAAGTAAAAAGAAAAAAAAACTAATTAAATTGTTATATGTATCCAGTGATTATACTAAAGTTATTTTCCATTTAACTTCATCAGTTTTAGATCATTTTTATTTTTATTTTCACATTTGCCGTTCAAATACTGAGAAGAGACGGTGCGGTGATCAGCAGCCAGTTGAGGCACGTCACTGCGTTGTGCCTCAACATGGATTGTGCACAATGACTTGGCTAACTGCTGAGCTGCTGTGCAGTGAGACCGTATTGCTATATGAATTATATCAGCTAACTAAACTATGGCGTAGTTTAGTTAGCTGAGGTATATAATGTACAGTGGATTTTGTCAACAACTGTATGTGTGTAACATATTTCTTGTGCTGAGCGATCTTAATACTGCTGCGAAGACGCACTGTGAGAGGCTCGTCTCATAACCCCGCCTCCTGGTGCCAAGCACCTCCGCCGCAGAATGCACCGCCCGACGGGAGCGCCGCAGCCACACCAACCAAAGCCCACACCCAAACCCTCCACGTGCAAGACCGAATCCACCCAAAAAAAGTCACTTAACAAGAAGCCAAAAAGTGCAAAAACAACAATGCTCCCGCCGGAGGAGCCGCGAACAACCGCAGGGACACAACATTAGGTACACCTGCAGACTGCAGCACGGATTTCATATTTCATTCATTTACAACTCCTCCAACACGAACACCACTGTTCCCGCACTTATAAGTAAAGGTAAGACCATAACGTTTTTTTTATTAAATGTGCTTTTTTGTGTGCTACAGTTTGTAAGTGTAAAGTTAAAGTTAAGTTAAAGTACCAATGATTGTCACACACACACTAGGTGTGGTGAAATGTGTCCTCTGCATTTGACCCATCCCCTTGTTCACCCCCTGGGAGGTGAGGGGAGCAGTGGGGAGCAGTGGGCAGCAGTGGCGCCGCGCCCGGGAATCATTTTTGGTGATTTTACCCCCAATTCCAACCCTTGATGCTGAGTGCCAAGCAGGGAAGAATGCTGGTATGAGCTTTTAAACATAACCCGTTAACTGCTGCCAATCAAATGGTGAATAAGATACTCTTTAGGGTTCATAAGTTTGTAAATCTGACTGTGATGAAGTCAGTGCCTCACCTGACATGAACCTCATCGCACGCCACTGGAATATACAAAGTCTTTTACCTATTTAAAATTATATTTTCATTTATTTTCTTGCAATATATTTGTATTTTAAATGCTACTTTCTACATAGTACTGTGTTCTGTGTGAGTTAAAATATATTTCAACTGAAACCATCTCAGGCTTTCTTGTAGCAGTAAATGTGTACCGTGATGAAACTGTACCCTTTCCTATGCAAACTTCTCATAAGTCCTTCAATCAATCAATCACACATTGTTACAAACTGAGAGGAACATCAACCTCAAACTGTCTCGTTTTCATGAAGAATCTAAATCAAAGCATTGCATCATCCCCACAAGACAAAGCATCTTCCTATTGAAGAAAAGTGTTAATAATGAAATATAAAGTTAGTAAAGATGTGAGAGTAAGAAGTAAACAAACCTGTTCTGTGTAACACAACTTGATGTTTCTTGAAAACAGCGTCCATAAGTTGATGTTGTCGCTCCTTCTCCTCTTTTGTTGGACAAAGTTCCTCCTCATACTTTGCTATCGTTCTTTCGCACATTTTCACACAATCACAACACTTTACACTCACATTTGATCTCTACTTAGCGATGTGTCGATAACGTCCGCGTCTCTTTGTTAGCAGCTAACAAGCTAAGCTAACTAGCAAGCTAAGCTAGCACATAAAGTGCGCTCAGACTAATGTATCCGGATACAAACAATGACTAACAATGTTTCATCTACTACACGACATATATGCGTACATGTATGCACTAAATACAAATAGAGAAACAATAATGGCCAGTGGCCACGTTTAGGCCTTCTCTGTCAAACGCCATTTTGCTTTTTACTCCTTCGTCTTCTTTGGATTTCCAGCAGACTAGTAGAGCATCTTAGGCCTCCACAGCTTCTTAACGGGACTTCTTCGTCCTGTCCTATGGTCCATACTGCATTCTACAGTACAGGAGGTCGCGCTAGCAACCTTTCAATGGACCACTTCCAAGTTGGCTTTGTCACGCCAAATTCTTTCCACCTACAAAACCCCCCCACTTACTTCCGGGGCTGTGTCCAATAAAATCACAAAGTTGCCGGGGGTCCTTAACCGGCACGCGACTGTCCTGTTTCGCGCCTGTACAAAAAAAAACAATAATCGATTTCTTCAGATTCCAGCAGCTGTCAAAGACGAAGTATCCTTCCAGCGACGGGCCGTCAAAGCCGAAGTGATATCGATCGCTGTCAATGACGTAAGAGGAAACATGACCACGGAAGTAAATGGGGGAGGGAAGGTTTTTGTAGAGGGAAGAAATTTGGCGTGACAGCTTCTTCTTCTTTTTTTGTTTAATGGCAGTTAGGGTTGCCAATTGTCCCGTATTACCCATGACGTCACGTATTTGAGGCAAAAGACGCGCTTGTCACGGGCTGCAGGATGCTGTGTGCTGAAGTTAGAGGGCACTAGGACCGCTCGGCGCACGTATTGTGTGGCCGCAGGAAGTATTCTTGGAGAAAGAAATAGGTGAGTGACTAAGCTTTTTATTGTATTTTTATATATATATATATATATATATATATATATATATATATATATATATATATATATATATATATATATATATATATATATATATATATATATATATATATATGTAACTGGTGGTCTTTTCCTCTGCGTTGTGTGGCTTTAATGGAACACGACCAACACCATGGATTGCTCAGCTGCACTTTACTGACAATACAGAACATACACACTTGTCGTCAATAACTTTTTTCCCATTGTCGAGCCCCTCTCCCGTTATCGTGGACAAAAGGGCAGTACAACAGTGAAATAAACATACCTGACAATACAGAACATACACACTTGTCGTCAATAACTGTTTTCCCATTGTTGAGCCCCTACACAAATATAATAATGAAAAATATAGTGAACTTAAATTCTTAACATGACAACATTTCTGTCGTCGCATGCACGCCTACCTCTCCCGTTATCGTGGACAAAAGGGAAGTTGGAAGGCGTGTCCAACGCATATAAAAAGACAGGTGTCACAGTAATTATTGCAGTAGGAGGGACAACGAGACAATGGTTCCACATTGACAAAACATTGAACAATATCCAGGTATTTACATGTAACTTATACATTTTGTGTAATTATAACAATAATAAAGCATTATAAAATACATTATTTACAAGACATAATTGACCCTGTTACATATATATATATATATATATATATATATATATATATATATATATATATATATATATATATATATATATATATATATATATATATATATATATATATATATATATATATATATATATATATATATATATATATATATATTTTATTTTTTTTCACCACAGGCTGTGGTTCTAACATACTCCTAATACGTTTTTCCAAATGTTCTTCTTTTCTTTATTATCAATCAGAAGTGTCACCAGGACGTCCCCTGGCCCTAACACTCCATGAAGGACATTTACGGGCATTGACTTCCATCTTCTGCGATGAGGTGGCGACTTGTCCAGGGTGTACCTCACCTTCCGCCCGAATGCAGCTGAGATAGGCTCCAGCACCCCCCGCGACCCCAAAAAGGGACAAGCGGTAGAAAATGGATGGATGGATGGACATTGTTAACATCCATATTATCAACCTTCCTGTTTGGTCCTTGTGTGCCAGCTGTTTAATGGCAAATGTTTTTGAAGAAACTGCACATTTTCTGTTTTGCACATTTTACATTGATCAGGATTTATTTTATTTAAGTATGACGTTTCGAGCAAGCGCTCTTTTTCACACTGCTGTGGCGGTGTGTGCGGACCTTTCTTTCTTTCTTGTTCTAAGTGTTCCTTTTTTGATCCAGCACCCATCCCAATTGGGTTTTTTGAATTTGTTTCCCCCTCTGTTTTGCACATTTTGAAAAGAATACAATTTTCTTGTGATTATGGTATGAATAGGACGTATAGTAAGTGCAACAGTGATCCAGTGGAGGTATAAAGTTCATTTTTGTAAGCATTTTGTACGGAGCCCCTAAAGGGACATGGGAATTTTTTTTTTTTTAGACATGTATCTCGTGGCCACGAGAAAGTATCTCGTGGCCACGAGAAACTTTCTCGTGGCCACGAGAAACTTTTTATAAAAAAAAAAAAAAAAAAAAAAAATATTAATTTTTTTTTTTTTTTTTTTTTTTTTAATAAAAAGTTTCTCGTGGCCACGAGAAACTTTCTCGTGGCCACGAGAAACTTTCTCGTGCGCACGAGAAACTTTCTCGTGGCCACGAGAAACTTTCTCGTGGCCACGAGAAACTTTCTCGTGGCCACGAGAAAGCATTGGATGCGTGCTGATGTGTGTTAAAATGGCAGTTTATGAGTTAATATGGCTGTATTTCCAGATAGGACTTTCCCCCATGTGTGTTGTGGCAAAATGTGAATGCTTGATTAGTAGGTGTGAGACAAACACTTTATCTTCCTGGTTATTGTAACGCTACGTGTTTGACATTATTTAAGACGTTATCATGCCCGGGAAAGGACAGTTTTCCTCTTCTGTGGCTGTGGGGGGTGGGCGTGGCTTGCGGACCTGCAGTGAAGCGGAGTGTGTCAGTTAGTCCCATGTTGATGTGATCAAACTTCTTTCTTGCTTGGAAGATACTCACACAATTGTAACTGTTATTTCTTCCTGCAAATAATAAATATGTACAACGTGTTTGGATGTATTCATTTATGTAAAATTGTCATTAAATGTAATATTGCCTGATACGACGTACGTAATATTTTGATATTTACACATCGCATATTTACACACGCGCATCTGACTAGAATACCCTTATGTGCATTACATATATCAACATCAACTACCTACTGTACTGTTTACTTGTTGAAATACCCTTTTTAGAACAAATATCTACCCACATAATATATATGTGTATATATAATATATATATATGTGTATGTATGTATATGCATATATATATATATATATATATATATATATATATATATATATATATATATGTGTGTATCTATATATATATATATATATATATATATATATATATATATATATATATATATATATATATATGTATATGTATATATATATATATATATATATATATATATATATATATATATATATATATATATATATATATATATATATATATATATATATATATATATATATATATATATATATATATATATATATATATATATATATATATATATATATATATACATACACTACCGTTCAAAAGTTTGGGGTCACATTGAAATGTCCTTATTTTTGAAGGAAAAGCACTGTACTTTTCAATGAAGATAACTTTCAACTAGTCTTAACTTTAAAGAAATACACTCTATACATTGCTAATGTGGTAAATGACTATTCTAGCTGCAAATGTCTGGTTTTTGGTGCAATATCTACATAGGTGTATAGAGGCCCATTTCCAGCAACTATCACTCCAGTGTTTTAATGGTACAATGTGTTTGCTCATTGGCTCAGAAGGCTAATTGATGATTAGAAAACCCTTGTGCAATCATGTTCACACATCTGAAAACAGTTTAGCTCGTTACAGAAGCTACAAAACTGACCTTCCTTTGAGCAGATTGAGTTTCTGGAGCATCACATTTGTGGGGTCAATTAAACGCTCAAAATGGCCAGAAAAAGAGAAGTTTCATCTGAAACTCGACAGTCTATTCTTGTTCTTAGAAATGAAGGCTATTCTACAAAATTGTTTGGGTGACCCCAAACTTTTGAACGGTAGTGTATATATATATATTATATTACTGTAACTTGTTCTTAAAAATAGTAGTTATTTTGTTTGTCAAATTTAGTGTTTGTGTGTATATATGTATACTGTATATTTTTATGTGTGTTTCTTCCTATACAGTATACATGTATATGTGTGTGTGTGCGTGTATATACTGTATATATATATATATATATATATATATATATATATATATATATATATATATATATATATATATATATATATATATATATATGCATATACATACATATACATACATACACATATATATATATTATATATACACATATAAATTATGTGGGTAGATATTTGTTCTAAAAAGGGTATTTCAACAAGTAAACAGTACAGTAGGTAGTTGATGTTGATATATGTAATGCACATAAGGGTATTCTAGTCAGATGCGCGTGTGTAAATATGCGATGTGTAAATATCAAAATATTACGTACGTCGTATCACTTTTTGTCAGGCAATATTACATTTAATGACAATTTTACATAAATGAATACATCCAAACACGTTGTACATATTTATTATTTGCAGGAAGAAATAACAGTTACAATTGTGTGTGTATCTTCCAAGCAAGAAAGAAGTTTGATCACATCAACATGGGACTAACTGACACACTCCGCTTCACTGCAGGTCCGCAAGCCACGCCCACCCCCCACAGCCACAGAAGAGGAAAACTGTCCTTTCCCGGGCATGATAAAGTCTTAAATAATGTCAAACACGTAGCGTTACAATAACCAGGAAGATAAAGTGTTTGTCTCACACCTACTAATCAAGCATTCACATTTTGCCACAACACACATGGGGGAAAGTCCTATCTGGAAATACAGCCATATTAACTCCTAAACTGCCATTTTAACACACACTAAACCATCAGCACGCATCCAATGCTTTCTCGTGGCCACGAGAAAGTTTCTCGTGGCCACGAGAAAGTTTCTCGTGCGCACGAGAAAGTTTCTCGTGGCCACGAGAAAGTTTCTCGTGGCCACGAGAAACTTTTTATTAAAAAAAAAAAAAAAAAAAAAAAAATTAATATTTTTTTTTTTTTTTTTTTTTTTTATAAAAAGTTTCTCGTGGCCACGAGAAAGTTTCTCGTGGCCACGAGATACTTTCTCGTGGCCACGAGATACTTTCTCGTGGCCACGAGATACATGTCTAAAAAAAAAAAAATTCCCATGTCCCTTTAGGGGCTCCGTAATTTTGGCATTTTTAAAGCATTTTCTAAGCATTTTTTCAGGCCCGGACTGAAATAGGGGACACTCAAATTTTATAAGTGACACCAAAAATGTTCCAACCGCCCGCGAGATGTCCCTTATTTCAAAGTCTGGGTGTTGGCAACCCTAATGGTTTGAAAAAGGCATTTGGTCGCTGATGCACTTATTGAGTGATAAAAGTATTATAATATTTTAAGATTTCATTAAGTACGACCTGTAAATAGACAAAAATATTTCTAAAAAAATATAAAGGTTTTTGTTCAAAATATTCTAAATACAGCATACCGGTATCATCTTTTTCAGAACTCTTTTCTAAATTTTCTGGGCTTTTGGTGGATGGACACAATATTACACATTTGAAACTCTGAAATTAGACAATTATTTTCTATTTCTTATTTGCTGTATTTTCTCTGGAACAAAACAAACAAACACAAAATGCAAATAACTTAAAAGTTTCCATTCTTCCAAAGGCAAAGAAGTTCATAAAAAAAAAACAAAAAAAAAAAACAGAATTGACCACTTAAAATAATTTCAGGATGTTGTTTTAAAACTTGTTCTTTCTGGGATAGCGAAACAAAATAAACAGTTTATTTTATGAATGTATGCAAAGTAAATATTGGCTTTTGCCTGACACTCCAAACAGTTTTCTGATATTGATATTGTTTTGGGGATGTTAAAAAAGAAAAAAAAAAACTTAACAAAATGTTTAAAACACAATCATGGATTTTTTTTATTTTATCCACAAATGTAAGTTTGTAAAAACAAAGCCATTCTTCCACAAACAATTCAGTCATTTTCTCTCACTTTTATATTGCATAAAGGTCTGGGTACATACATATAAAACAATCACAACACAATCATCATATTACAAAAGAGATAAATAAAGATAGTGATAGTCATGTGATAGTGATGATTATAGAGACCCAACAAATGACTCATAAAGTCACATTTTAAAAACTGTATAAAAGACAACGGTTCAAATGATGTATAAAGTAAATAATAATATGCTTCCTGAAGTGGTTCAGAAGATGTTTCAGATGTGAACCAGTACATATGTATATCATATAAAGGTGCTAATCTATGGGATGTATAATAATTAGAAATAAAAATATGTCACACTTCAATATTTTATTTATATTACTATTTAAGTTTAACATCCCTGCTGTATGGCCTTACTTTGAGAACTAAAACAGAGTCATGGCCCTCACAATCCCGTGACCCTGAGAAGAATACACAGTATATATGTTGATCTCAGGGCATTCACTCAATCGCAACTGGACTGGAATAAATATTTAGGGTTTCGGCACTAGCCACTAGACTAGATTTAGACTTACTTTTTATTGTCATTCAAATTTGAACTTTACAGTACAGATAAGAACACAATTTTGTTGCATTAGCTCATGGTAGTGCAGGATAAAAGAGCAATAAGGTGCAGATATAAATAGATTACTGTACAGATAAATATATTGCACTTTTGCATATGCATCCACGTTTATGGATGTATGATATATTGTCTTTATATTCCAGTGAGTTACCGTATTTTCCGCACCATAAGACGCACCTAAAAACCTCCAATTTCCTCAAAAGCTGACAGTGCGCCTAATAATCCGGTGCGCCTTATGGACCGATATTGAGCCACAACAGGTCTCGCAACTACGGTAAGCAGCCGCCGACTTAATTTCTCCCCGTAGAAGAAGCGTGCTACGGCTGCTTTTTACACACCAGAAAAAACACGCAATTATTAAATAAATCAGCAGCTTTCTTGTGGTTAAAAGCATTTTCATGGCTCCACTTTCGACTTCTTTTCCCTCATGTTCCTCTAGCTGCGTAGTTCAAGAGAAGAACAAACGATTAAACACTTGAATTAGTGGATTGTGTAGCAAAACATACCATGCTCTACTCAGTACTCTCTGGGACTTCCTGTTTATTTATTGAGGTCATGTGGATTTTTTTTTAATCCGCAAATGTAAATTTGTAAAACAATTCAGACATTTTCTCATTTTTGTATTGCATAAAGGTCCCGGGACATACATATAAAACAATCACAACACAATCATCATATTACAAAAGACAGTAATAAAGATAATTAATAACATGGTTGTGAGACCCAACAAATGATTCATAAAGTTACACATTTTAAAATTGTACAAAAGACAACTGTTCAAATGATGTATAAAGTAAATAATAATATGCTTCCTGAAGTGGTCCAGAAAATGTTTCAGATGTGAACCAGTACATATGTATACCATATAAAGGTGCTAATCTATGGGATCATTAACAATTAGAAATAAAAATATGTAATACTTCAATATTTTAAACACCTATAGAAAACACTATTATGAATAAGTCTAAAATCGTATTATGAATATATATACACATAACATGTTTATTGTATGTAAAATATGCATATAATAGTATATAATATTATATATATATATATAATAATATAATACATGTATATAATATATATATATATATATATATATATATATATATATATATATATATATATATATATATATATATATATATATATGTACATATATATATATACACACTACCGTTCAAAAGTTTGGGGTCACCCAAACAATTTTGTGGAATAGCCTTCATTTCTAAGAACAAGAATAGACCGTTGAGTTTCAGATGAAAGTTCTCTTTTTCTGGCCATTTTGAGCGTTAAATTGACCCCACAAATGTGATGCTCCAGAAACTCAATCTGCTCAAAGGAAGGTCAGTTGTGTAGCTTCTGTAACGAGCTAAAGTGTTTTCAGATGTGTGAACGTGATTGCACAAGGGTTTTCTAATCATCAATTAGCCTTCTGAGCCAATGAGCAAACACATTGTACCATTAGAACACTGGAGTGATAGTTTCTGGAAATGGGCCTCTATACACCTATGTAGATATTGCACCAAAAAGCAGACATTTGCAGCTAGAATAGTCATTTACCACATTAGCAATGTATAGAGTGTATTTCTTTAAAGTTAAGACTAGTTTAAAGTTATCTTCATTGAAAAGTACAGTGCTTTTCCTTCAAAAATAAGGACATTTTAATGTGACCCCAAACTTTTGAACGGTAGTATATATATAAATATATAATAGGCAGCACGGTGGTAGAGGGGTTAGTGCATCTGCCTCACAATACAAAGGTCCTGAGTAGTCCTGAGTACAATCACGGGCTCGGGATCTTTCTGTGTGGAGTTAGCATGTTCTCCCCGTGACTGCGTGGGTTCCCTCCGGGTACTCCGGCTTCCTCCCACCTCCAAACACATGCACCTTTCTTGACAGTTTATTTCAAATCCTGCAGTTTCATTTGCTGCTGCTGTTCTCACCAGCACACTTGTGTTTCTTACACTGGTACTTAGAAGAGAATCTTTCACCACACACACTGCAACTCAACACTTTCTCTCCAGTGTGTGTTCTCATGTGTGCTACAAGGTTTGATCGTTGACAAAAGCTTCTGTTGCAGATTGAACAGGAATGTGATTTTTCACCAGTGTGTGTTTTCTTGTGTCTTAAGCAAACACTGATTTTTTTGTAAAACCTTTACCACAGATTCAACAGGAAAACATTTTTTCAACAATGTGCGTTCTCATGTGCACTTTCAAATGTTCCTTCCTTGTAAAAGATAAGCCACATATTGAACAAGTAAAAGGTTTTTCACCAGTGTGTGTTCTCATGTGTCTTTTCAAATTCTGACTTTTTGTAAAACCTTTACCACAGATTGAACAGATACAAGGTTTTTCACCAGTGTGTGTGCTCATGTGTACTTTCAAATTGTGACTTTCTACAAAACCTTCACTACAGATTGAACAGGAAAAAAATTTTTTACCAGTGTGTGTTGTCATGTGTACTTTCAAATGTTTCATCCTTGTAAAAGATAAGCCACAGATTGAACAAGAACAAGGTTTTTCACCAGTGTGTGTTCTCATGTGTGTTTTCAAATGGTTACTTTGTACAAAACCTTTACCACAGATTGAACAGACAAAAGGCTTTTCACCCGTGTGTGTTCTCATGTGTCTTTTCAGATGGTTACTTTGTACAAAACCTTTACCACAGATTGAACAGACAAAAGGCTTTTCACCAGTGTGTGTTCTCATGTGTAACTTCAAATTGCGACTTTCTACAAAACCTTTACTACAGATTGAACAGGAAAAAGGTTGTTCACCAGTGTGTGTTCCCATGTGCACTTTCAAATGTTCCTTCCTCGTAAAAGATAAACCACAGATTGAACAAGTAAAAGGTTTTTCACCAGTGTGTGTTCTCATGTGTACTTTCAAATTGCGACTTTCTACAAAACTTTTACTACAGATTGAACAGATAAAAGGTTTTTCTCCAGTGTGTGTTCTCATGTGTCTTTTTAGATGCCAATGGTTCTTAAAGGTTTTGTCACAGTGAGAACATTTGAAGTGAGTGTTGTCAGTGTGACATGTCTTATCATCTTTAGAGTCTTCATCATCAGTGTCAGGAGAGTGTGACGTTGTGTCCTCACTATCTGATAGTGGAGCTAAGAGCTTGTCTGCTTGTGATCCTCCACAGTGGTCTCCATCAGCTTCTGTTGTCATGTGTTGTGTTGAGCTGCTGCTTGGAGGCTCCGCCTCTCTCTTCTCTTCACTTTCACCTTTGACCTCATCATCTTCACTCTTCACAGGGACACCAGTCACTGGGAACTCCACCAGTCCTTCAATATGATCTCCCTCCTGACTGATGTCGTGTTCCTTCTCTTCCTCTTTAATGTGGGGCGTCAGTGAGTCTTCCTCTTCCTTTTTACAGGGAAGGGTCTGTGTCAAAGAGGAAAAGGAGACGCCAGAGGGTCCGTGGCGCCTGGTCTTCCTCTTTAATGGATCCTCCTTCATCATCCTGAAGCTACACTCCTGTTTTTCAGGCAGAAGTTGTTCTTCACAGACATCTGCAGGACACAAAATGACAAACATGCTTGAGAAATGTCCCGATTTGCTCAGACACATTAAAGTAAAGTTAAAGTACCAATGATTGTCACAGACACATGAGGTGTGGCAATATTATTCTCTGCATTTGACCCATCACCCTTGATTACCCCCTGTGAGGTGAGGGGAGCAGTGGGCAGCAGATTCCCATTCCCGGGAATCATTTTTGGTGATTTAACCCCCAATTCTAACCCTTGATGCTGAGTGTCAAGCAGGGAGGTAATGGGTCCCCTTTTTTATAGTCTTCATTTCATTTTTTCATTTATTTATTTATTTCAGGCAATGACAAAGACGTACAAGTTGACAAAACATAATAATATAAATTAATATAGTGCATTATTGTCCAGTTTTGCCTGAAAGCGAGTGGGAAGAAGATAACTTATTTAATCCCACCCCCAGTTCTCCATTCAGTGATTATTCACATGAGTTTCACTCTTACTTTGTTCAAGGATTATAATACAGATGTTGTATCATAGTGGCATTACCACAGGTAACAATAATTATTACACTGTAACAATCATTTGTATCAACAATGTAGGAATAATGAATATACCAACAATGGTAATAGACATCATAGCAATAATGGTAATAGACAACATAGCAATAATGGTAAAGAAACATTGAGCACATGTTACACTTTGAGACAGAGTACAGCAGCAGGTCAAATTAAAGACCCTCATCTCTATATTTGAACCAGACCCCATGTTTGTATAATAGTTTAAATCGATTAATAGTTTGGCATTGCTTGTGTTGTAAGTCCAGTTTGTTCCATAGTTTTACTCCGCATACAGACACACAAAAACGTTTACGAGTGGTTTGAGCTCTCGGCAATAAGAAATATCCTAAGCCTCTCAAGTTATGAGCTTGCACTCGTCTTATAAAAAAACGTTGTAGATTAGGTGGCAATAATTTGTTAAAAGCTTTATATAAGATTATTAATGTATTATATTTAACAAGGTCATCAAATTTGAGCAACTTTGATTGCATAAACAGATTATGAGTATGTTCTAAATAACCAACGTTGTGAATGATCCGCACTGCTCTTTTCTGTAATATGATCAGAGGATGAATTGTGTTGTGGTAAGTATTCCCCCATACTTCAACACAGTATGTAAGGTATGGCAGTACAAAGGTGCAGTATAGAGTACGGAGTGCATTTTCATTGAGGTATAGTTTTGCTTTGTTTATAATTGAGAGGCTTTTGGAGATTTTTGTTTTAATGTGTCTGACATGAGGTTTCCATGATAGTTTACTATCAATTATTACTCCCAAAAATGTATTCTCATTTACGATTTCAATTTGGGTACCATCAATACTTATTTTCTGTTCAGACGTTATGTTGCGATTTCCAAACATTACTGTCTTAGTTTTATTTATATTCAAAGATAATTTATTTGTGTCCATCCATTTTTTTTTACTATGTTTAGTTCTGTGTTTACTGTATTTATGAGCTCATTATAGTCATCACTACTGTAGAATAAATTTGTGTCGTCTGCAAAAAGTATAAATTTCAATATTTTGGATGTATTAAACATATCATTAATATATACATTAAACAGTTTTGGCCCCAACACGGACCCTTGGGGGACACCACAAGCAATGCCAAGAGTATCAGATAAAAAATTGACCCATTTTAACAAACTGTACCCTCCCTGTTAAATAACTTTTTAACCAGTCACCAGCCAGCCCCCTAATTCCATATCTTCCCATTTTATCTAGTAGAATTGAATGATTAATGGTATCAAAGGCTTTCTTTAGGTCAATAAAAATACCAACTGCATATCTTGTATGCTCCAGTGCATTAGTAATTTCCTCAATAGCTTCAGTTATTGCCATTGAAGTTGTTCTTTTGGACCTAAAGCCATACTGACCGTCATTGATTATATGATGCTTCTCAAGAAAAGATTCAAGTCGAGAGTTAAATAGTTTCTCTAAGATTTTTGAGAACTGAGGCAAAAGTGAGGCAAAAGAGAGATTGGTCTGTAATTGGTGAAAGCGTGTTTGCTGTCACTTTTGAAGAGCGGAGTTACTTTAGCGATTTTCATTTGACTTGGAAAGCAGCCAGTCTGGAATGATAAATTACATATGTAAGTTAATGGTTTTACAATATTCAGGATAACCTTTTGAACCAATATCATGTTGATATCATGGCAGTCAGTGGAGCACTTACTTTTACACTTCCGCACAATGTTTGTCACTTCCTGCTCATTTGTAGCTGAGAGGAAGAATGACGAAGAATTCTGTTCAATAGTTGATTTTGTAACTCCATTGTCTGGGATATCAACAGCCAATTTAGGACCAACATTTACAAAAAAACTATTGAACTTGTTTACTACATTACTCATATTATAATCTTCACCGTTTTCATCAATAAAGTAATCAGGATATGTCAACTTGGAATATCCTTGTTTTATTAGACTATTCAAAACATCACAAGTTCCTTTTATATTATTTTTGTTTTCATATAGTTTTTTTTGATAATATAACCGTTTGCTTGTTCTTATAATATCAGTTAATTTATTTTTATACTTCTTGTATCGTTGTTCGACTTTTGTTTTTATTTTGATGAAAAGTTTGTAGAGATTGTTTTTCTTTTTACAGGCATTAATTATCCCTTTTGTGATCCAAGGGCTATTTTTATTTTTTCCTTTTATAAAATATTCTTTTACGGGGCAATGTTTATTATGCAGGGAAGTAAAGATGTCTAAAAAATTACAATAAGCACTGTCCACATTAGGTTCTCTGTATACTGAAGTCCAATCCTGAACTGCCAAACAATTGTTTAGGGCACATATTGTTTCCTCAGTTGTTATTCGTTTAGAGATTTTTGCCATAGTGTCTTTGGTTTTCTTGAGATGACAGTCATATAAAGTAAAAACAGGTAAATGGTCAGTGATGTCACATATAAATAGGCCACTGGTGACTTGATTTCCCATAATGTTTGTAAAAATGTTGTCAATGATTGTGGCACTATGTGTTGTTATTCTGCTTGGTTTGGTTATGGTTGGATATAGAGACAGGCTGTACATTGTGTCAATGAAGTCATCAACATGGTTATGGTTGGATATAGAGACAGGCTGTACATTGTGTCAACGAAGTCATCAACATTGTTATGGTTGGATATAGAGACAAGCTGTACATTGTGTCAATGAAGTCATCAACATGGTTATGGTTGGATATAGAGACAGGCTGTACATTGTGTCAATGAAGTCATCAACATGGTTATGGTTGGATATAGAGACAGGCTGTACATTGTATCAATGAAGTCATCAACATGGTTATGGTTGGATATAGAGACAGGCTGTACATTGTGTCAATGAAGTCATCAACATGTTTTTGCTTGGTTGAGTTTAACAAATCAATGTTAAAATCACCACAGATAAACATGGTTTTTTGGTTCACAGAGGAAAATAGTTTACCCATCCACTCATTGAAAGTTTCTATGCTTGAACCAGGTGCCCGGTATACACAGCTCATGAAGATATTTGTCTTTTTGTCATTTAGGATTTCCACTGTTAAACATTCAAATAATCCATAGACTGCTATGGTCATGTTTGTTAAAACTTTAAATGTAACAGATTTATGAATGTACAATGCGACCCCTCCTCCTATTTTATTTATTCTGTTTATGTATGTTAATTCATAGTCATTCAGACTAAAATCAATACCTTTATCACTGTAGAACCAGGTTTCAGTGATTGCAACAGTGGTAAATGGATGACTAAATTCTTTCAAGTAATCCTTGATAGCCTCAAAGTTAGTGTACATGCTTCGACTATTGAAATGTATTATAGATAGACTATCTTCTGATTTTACACTGTTTTCATATTGTTCGCGGGTAAAATAATTACAGTTTTTAACAATCGCAGAGAAAAAATTATTATCAGGGTCTATGTCCATATCAGTCTCTGTTGTGGTGTGCTCTTGGTACTCACACATGTCCAGTTCTTTTTGTTGATGTTGGAGGATCTTCTGTAACATGTCCATATTAATACTTGGTGTGGTCTGTGTTCTTGGTGTGGGTAGCATTGAGATGATGTAAAAGTCACAAGCTACATTGATACCAAGTACGGCATCAATGCCAATACTTATCAAGATCTTCTATTTTCCTTATCACCAAGATTGTTGCTTCCTCCGGCGTCCCATTTTAGTTTGATGAAGATCTTACAGTTCGTTACCCAAGTTTGTTGAATCTTGCTTTGCCTTTTAAGTTGTCGTGCGACCCTTGCGATGTCAGCATTTTTCTTGGTCAAGTGTTCATTGATGAAAACATCTGTTCCTTTGAGTTTGCGTCCTTGCCTTAATAGTGCGATCTTCTTCTTTCTGCTTGCGAATCTCATGATGACAGCGGGTGGTCCCTGGTTCCTCATGGGCAGTGGGTGACAAGCCTCGATGTGCTCCAGGTCCATCTCTATCCCCTGCTTTGGAGATAGGAGGCCACCTGCTGCTCCACTGACTGTGCCTCCTGCACGCTGGGCTCCCCGTTGTCCGCGGCCACCGCACGCGCGTAGTTGCGTGGCTTGATCCTGATCCCGGTGATGACCACATCATTCATGCGGGAGTATTGCTCCAGCTCGTCCACTCGCTGCTCCAGGTCTACAATGCGCCGGTCTTTTTCCACGTTCTGGAGGCGTAGTTGTTTCACCTCCTCCAGCAGGCCCAAAAGCTGCTCCTGGTGCTCCCTCACCGCAGTCACATCACCGCACAGGGAAAGGAGTGTGAGCCTCATCTCCTCGAACTCCTCCGATGTGGGGCTTTTCCTCGGTGCAGGCATCACGGTCTATCTGCCGACGCATCCAGCAACAGAAGGAAAAATCCACCTCCGTATCTCAGGCCGGTAATGCTAGCCGGCTCCGGTGTGCTAGCTCGCAGCACCGATCGACACAAGCTACAAAGTGTCACGGCACAGTGACACAGCGAAGCCAAAAAAGCACAAAAAGTACAAAAACTTCTACTAGCTTTGCACAAGGCAATTGCCAAACTCGACAGCCCCACTTCGAAAACAGCCAGACGCGCGCAAACTCCAAACCAGAGTCTTTGGTATAACTCCGGCGGGGTTTGAACTCACAACCTCCCGAACTCAGGGCGGACACTCTAACCACTAAGCCACTGAGTAGGTAACATGAGGCATTCAGTAAGTTTACATGTACTTAAAATAACAAGTTATTATATGAATTGGCCTGAAAACAAACACACTGCTCTTTACAACATTATTCACAGGAAAGAGAAGACCACTTTTTATGAGGGATGGGCAATATGGCCTAAAATCTATATTGCCATAAATTCCCTTCCACCTGAGTGCAGCTGGGATAGGCTCCAGCGCCCCCTGCGAATTTAATGTCAGTTACTGATGGTCACAACTTACAAGGCCTTCACAAACAAATTGAAAATGTGGCTTATCAACGCCTACAGCTGTCAGCACTAAAAAATTAGCCTGTTTTGATGATAAATGTTATGTTGTGACGTTGTATTTTATTTTCTATTATATTGTATATGTATTGTGTGCTTTTTTAAATCTTTTCCTTTTCTTTGAAATTGTAATGTGACTGCCTTTTTTACATCATGGCCAGGGGACTACAGATGAAAACAAGCCTTCTGGTTAATTCTGGCTTTTTTAACCATGTGTAGTTATGTGTTTTATGAAATCGTATCGTCCCCTTTGAAATAAACTCATCTTAATCTTAATAAACTTGGACAAAATATGAGGTTGTTTACAGTCTAAATCTGTATTCCGTATTGTTGTCTCTGCTATGATGCCATCTGGTGGTCGAGTTTGCTCACTGCGAGTGCTGTGGGTTGAAAGTGTATTTCCTTTTGCTTCGTGCCTTCAACTCGAGTATGGTTTCTTTGTTTATCTCGCCAAGCAACGTTTGTAAGTGTAACTTGAGATTTCCACTGGATGTGGAACGGCGGCGCCACGGCGACAGACTCGTTCCGTTTTTTGTGTCAGTTTCCACTGCTTTGCTTCTATATTTAGTGGTCGACACAACAAGGCGGTTCAATTGAGCTAAAATCTGCTCGTGTGGGACAGGAAGTCATGCATAAACACAAAATAAATGATCCAGTTTACTTTCAAAGTGGAATATTCTGTTTAAGGCGGATGGTATTCTACACTTTGAAAAGTCCTAATGGACATGAAGTAAACTTGTCAAAAGGTTTTCAGACCTAATTTCACCTCCTTGACACAAATGGACGAAGAGATGCTGATTCTAAAAGGCCCAAAATTAAAGAATCATATAACAGGCATATCCCCCGGCCGCTATAATGGGGCCTGTATCAATTACCAGCTGAAACGAGGACTTGAATAAAAACTATTCTCCTACAATTTTGAAGCAATGTGTACATAAAAAGTGAGCGAAGGGAATAAGCGGTAGAAAATGGATGAATGGATAGATCCTAAAAGGCCCAAAATTAAAGAATCATATAACAGTCATATCCCGGGCAGCTATATGGGGGCCTGTACTTCAGCGTTGTATTAAAATGACTAGTTCCATCCCCAACATGAAAGCAAGTGTCGCCAACACTACTGCACACAGGAAAACGTGTGGAGGAGAATTGCAAGTGGCCGAAACAAAGATTGTGAATGACTGACAAGAGGCTCACTTTGTTCATGTACTGTATTTTTCAGATTATAAAGGTGCATTAAAATCCTTTCATTTTCTCAAAAATCGACAGTGCGCCTTATAACCAGAGGAATCGTTTCAGCTCTATATAATATAATTATAAGGTCAATACAATGGTTTGATCGATATTTTGTATTATATATATTTTGTTGATTTTTTTATCATTTACAAACACAGGAAATAAGGAAGACTTTAAGGGCATAAACCAAATTATTTCATTCAGAACCATATTTAAATATTCAATTGATATTCTAACACCACCATCCTGTGTTTTTGTCTGATTAAGATTGCGAACAAAAATTGAATGATCTTGAAAAATGTAAATATCAGTATCCACATTGATATGACCGATACTGCCCCTCTAACTACTTGGTACTGGATCGATATCTACATTTGTAGTTTCACTCAAAACTAAAGTATCAAACAACAAAACAAGTGCTTATTACATTTGAACAAAACAGAAGAATAAGTGATTATTACATTTGAACAGAAGTGTAGATAGAAACACGTTACATTAGAAAGTTCCCAAATAAAAATATTGTTAATGGAATTATTGAGACATTTCTAGGATGTTTTTACGATTTTTACGAGATTTTGATAGAATTTAATACATTCTAAGGCAATTCGACAGTTCCAGGTTTGATCCTAGTCACTTCCGTTGTGTCCTTGGGCAAGGTACTTTACCCACCTGCTCCCAGTGCCACCCACACTGGTTTAAATGTAACTTAGATAATGGGTTTCACTATGTAAAGCGCTCTGAGTCACTAGAGAAAAATGCTAAATAAATATACTTCACTTCACTTAAAAGGGAACCAAACTTTTATTCATTTTGCCTATCAAGAACGCAGATTTTTTTGTTCTTTATGCATTCTAAATAGTAAATAAATGTGATCAAAGACTGCTTACAATAGAGCAGACCTGGGCATTGTACGGCCCGCGGGCCGCATCCGGCCCTTTGCGCATCCCTGTCCGGCCCGCGTGAGGCCAATCATAAATTACAAAATCAATTTAAAAAAGTATCTATGTCGAGTGTGCAATACAACGGTGCTGCTTTTGTTTTGAAAAGCGTTATTTGTATTACTTCCGTGTGGACGTATGCGCGTGTGCGATTGTGAGTGAATTGAACGGCGCAATTACAAATGACAAAATAAAGTTTAAAAAACATCTATGTCGTGCGCGCAATACAACTGTGCTGCTTTTATTTTGAAATGTGTTATTTATGCCGTATGTCCGGGGGGAACCTGTGAGTGAAGGTGCATAGAGACAAGTGATGAGACGCTAAAAAAAGAAAAGTTGATGAGGATTGGCGTGTTTCCAACAAGAGATGGACTGCCAAGTATTTCTTTACATAAATTAATGATAAAGCCGTGTGCTTAATGTGTGGTACACAGGTTGCTGTGTTTAAATATCATTTTAATCGCCACTACACGAAGAAACACGAGGGAAAATACCGGAATGTGTCTGATGAAGCGCGCGCAAGGGAGGCTGATGCGTTGATGGTAAAACTGCAAACCCAACAAGGACTTTGTGCCATATTTCACACCCCCAGAGATGCAGCCGTCAGGACAAGTTTCGTCATTTCTCACAAAAGCGCCAGAAAAAGTAAGGCGTTTTCTGACGGAGAGTTTATTAAGGAGTGCTTATTGGACTTTGTTGCGCTGATAATGCCCGGAGACATGGATTGTTTTTCGCTAACTTTGGATGAGAGCTCTGATGCCGTCAATTAAAGAGACAACCACAGGTAATGACTTGTTCACAGAGGTAAATGGGTGTTGGGACAAGCTGGCAGGTGTGACAATCCAATCCACTTTATTTATATAGCACATTTAAACAACAAAATGTTTCCAAAGTGCTGCACAATAATATTACAAGCAATATTCAAATATTATCCTTAGCTCCACCAATGACTGAATAAAAAGAAAAAACAATTACATATAAAACCAATATAAAAAACAATATCAAATAAATATGATTAAAAACTATTTTTAACAACAGATGGTTGTCCAAATCTGATGGGGAAAAATGTTGGATAATGCAGGATAAAGTGACCATCAAAAGCAATCTGCTTTTGTATAAAGTTAAGTTAGGTTAAATTAAATTATTATTATTATTATTAATTATTATTATTATTATCATCATTATTATTTATCTTACGGTATATCAAAAATAATATTGAGCAAAATTTAATTGAAATATTGTCGTGTGGCCCTCCAGCAGTGCTCGGGTTGCTTATGCGGCCCCCGGTGAAAATTAATTGCCCACCCCTGCAATAGAGGCTATTAGAGTCGCACTATTCTGCCTACAAATAACTTAAAAAGCATCCAAACACCTCAATTAGGTTTTATGTACATGCAGTAGGTATATATGTCATTTAGTAACAGGTACATTTTTAAAAATATGTAATATTTACATATTTTTTGCTCATAAGCGCATTAATTTTAAAAACGCATCACAACGTTCGCTTTTTTTTTTAACATCACTGAATATTACACACTGCAGACTTCATGAGAGCCAACAAACATAATAAAACATCACTTACTGTACAAGGTCTGCTGTCACTATGACGCAGACTGATAGAATCTTGTTATATTTCCGTTTAGATGAAGAATGATTCATAATTGTCGCACGGAATAAGGGGGGTGAAGCCAAGCGTCTTTTCGTGTCGTTCGCCATTGCCGGGTCTAAATTGGCTGTCAAAGGGTGCCAACTTGTCAGAGTACGTCCTCATCCTTCTACTATCCAGGTGAGAGGCACGATTCGTGATCTGGAGTAATCTTTCACCAGCACCCAGGCGAGGAAGGAGCTCACCAGCCGGTGATGTCAACATAGGCACACAAGCTATAAATAGTTTGTCTGTGTTAGCACTTATAAATAAATGATAAATGGGTTATACTTGTATAGCGCTTTTCTACCTTCGAGGTACTCAAAGCGCTTTGACAGTATTTCCACATTTACCCATTCACTCACAGATTCACACACTGATGGAGGGAGCTGCCATGCAAGGCGCTAACCAGCAGCCATCAGGAGCAAGGGTGAAGTGTCTTGCCCAAGGACACAACGGATGTGACTAGGATGGTAGAAGGTGGGGATTGAACCCCAGTAACCAGCAACCCTCCGATTGCTGGCACGGCCACTCTAACAACTTCGTAATAACAATATCACTAATACTTGGTTGCTATTCAAGCCACAAAATGCAAATGGAGTATTGTTGGTGCTTTTTGGATGGTTATAGAGGACCTCCCATTGGCTCCATTGCAAGTGGACTTATATTTACATTAATGAGTTAGACTGTGATTAAACATATATATTCATTGTCATGTCTTTTATAATGATTGTGAACGATAGAAAAAATTCCCCCAAAAAGTGCAGTTCCCCTCTGAATTCCAGAGATTAGATTTAAGACTTGAAGTCTATGAGCATGAAGTGATGAAGCCTACTTGGATGAGAGGACAAACGTCTTCTAAGACAAAGTGAACAGTCCAGTTGTGATGGATTGAATGCCCTGAGAATAAAATGATATGTGGATGTTGTGCTTACTTGGACTGTGATGAAGCTGTGAGGACTCAGGTGGTTTGTCTTCATGCTCTTCAGTCTTCACAGAGACAACAGTCAGTGGAAACTTGGTGACATCATCCTCCTCCTGCCCTAGAAGACACTCTCCCTCCTGACTGATCCACACTTCCTCCTCTTCCTCTTTCATGTAGGGCGGCTGTGGATCCTCCTCTTCCTCTTTAATGTGAGGGGGCTGCTAGACGTCTGTTGGGTAAATAAGTAAATAAAATTAAGAGAGAATAGAAATAGTTTTGGACTGACACTGTTAACACAATGACATTATTTGTGTTCTTTGTGTGTTGTGTTAAAAGTATGTAGCAAAACAACCAATAAAAAAGCGGGAAATACCTCCTTTTGTCCCAGTCACTACAATTAACTCAAAAGTGAGTACAAATATAGACTCGGAAATTTGATGGGGGGCAATTTGTAAAGTGTTTTTATAAGTACAAGTCAGCATCGATTGAGGCATTCTTAACTTTACACTCACTGATGTAAAGTGTGTAAATATTTTATTGTGTATACGATCTATGACACCTAAACATTATCTCTAAATTTAACCACAATCTTGTAATGACTTAGTCATTACCATAACTTCAATATCGTGGAAATAAAAAATCTAATTCCAAAATCAGTTAAATAGTATGTTTTTGTCATCATGCAAAATACTGTTTTGTGGTCATTTTGTTGGCTGGGCCAAAAGGAACTTTTACCAAAAACATGTTTTACTAGGTGGTGTTTTATGGAGTATCTCCATCAACAATTCCTGTTTAGGAATTGTAGACCATCTACGACACTCTGAAGGAAAGTCTGTCACCTTTATGTTCTTTTAATAAATCAAGTGTTAACTACTTTGGTTATTGAAAATAAATGTTTACGTTTACTTATTGATGCATGTAGGTCAGAATCAGGAAGTGACATTTATAGATTTGATTAGAGTATAAAATGTATTTAGTGACTGTGTGAGTTTTGTATACACATATTGATACAGGTTTACATCTTCTTGGGGACTGGAACACAGATATGTCCTGAAAGGATGCACCCATTTTTAAAACCTTCACTAAGCTGTGCCACCAA
Organism: Entelurus aequoreus; assembly: GCF_033978785.1. Classification (NCBI taxonomy): domain Eukaryota; kingdom Metazoa; phylum Chordata; class Actinopteri; order Syngnathiformes; family Syngnathidae; genus Entelurus; species Entelurus aequoreus. The sequence goes on along the minus strand of NC_084744.1, from coordinate 31,085,140 downwards.
CATTGCCTCACTTAGCTCATTAAGCAAACTACCAGGGTGAGTGAGTCCTTTTAAACCATCTTAGACCTCGTTGTTACTTCTGACCAGTCTAAGATCACCACAAGTGGAACTACTGTATGCGGCTTAAGTGATCATTCCATGATTTTCTGTACCCGTAAAGAACATAGAACTGAGGCTGACGGCCACAAAACAAGCAAAGCTACAATCCTCAAGACCTAGACTAGCAAGACATTCAATGAAAAATTGGCACATTAAGACTCACCTGGTACTTGCAAGTACACAGGTCTTTGGGTCAATTCCTAACCTCAGAAAAGTAGATAACTTCACAGTCAAAGTGGGTGACAATATTATAACAAACAAAAATAAGATTACCTATCTTGGCTGCATCGTAGAGACTAATCTCTCCAGTGAAAAATACTAAGGTAGGGCTGGGCGATATATCGATATACTCGATATATCGCAGGTTTGTCTCTGTGCGATATAGAAAATGACTGTATCGTGATATTCGAGTATATGTTCTCACGCAGTTGCTTTTAGCTGCGGGGCATTAAACTGCATGCGTTTCTCACTCTTTCTTGTCTCTCCTTCTCACAGAGACATAAAACAAGAACACCTTCTTACATACGTCACATACTGTCACATGTGCAACGTCATACGCTCCCGCGGAGCAGACAGGTAGCGACATGGGTAACGTTAGCTGTGATGCGAGTGGTAATACGAGAGAAAGAAGGTGCGAATCTGGTAACAAATGGAGGAATAATTAATTCCCATCGTCTGGCGGTGGTTTGGCTTCAAGCGGGAATATGTCTTTACATGTCAACATCTCCGTTCGGTGCCACACCAACTAAATGCAGAAGCAACCATTTCCACATCAACACCGTAGGACATATACTATTTGATATGCAGCTCATTTTTATGTGACACTTATTGAAATATCTTGTGTGTCATCATGCACTTTATTTGTTTTAAACTATTGTAGTGGCGTTCTGTACAAAAAGTGCACTTTAATTTAGTGTTGTTTTGATGTCATCTTAGTGACATCATGCACAAAAGTGCACTAATAGCTTGTTTTAAAATGTCTGACAATCTTGCACTTTCTGTTTTGAAATGACATGAATGTTTGTGCCACTGCTTAATAACTGTTTAATAAATACACTTTTGCTAAATTGACTTAGTTGTGATTTCCCTCTCTGCATGAAAGTTTAAAAGTAGCATATATTAATGCAGTATGAAGAAGAATGTTTTAATGTAGACACATAGAATCATCGTACTGCTGTGATTATATGCATCAAGTGTTCATTCAAGGCTAAGGCAAAATATCCACATATATATTGTGTATCGTGATATGGCCTAAAAATATCAAAATATTAAAAAAAGGCCATATTGCTCAACCCTATACTAAGGTATTTAAAGAATCAACCAACAAATTCTGTTCTTACTAGTATTGTCCCGATACCAATATTATGGTACCAAGACCTGTACCAAAATGTATTTCGATACTTTTCTAAATAAAAGGGACCACAAAAAAGTGCATTACTGGTTTTATTTTAACAAAACATCTTAGGATACATAAAAAATATGTTTATTATTGCAAGTTTGTCCTTAAATAAAATAGTGAACATACTAGACAACTTGTCTTTTAGTAGTAAGTAAACAAACAAAGGCTCCTAATTTAGTCTGCTGACATATGCAGTAACATATTGTGTCATTTATATTCTATTATTTTGTCAAAATTATTAAGGACAAGTGGTAGAAAATGGATTATTAATCTACTTGTTCATTTAATGTTAATATCTGCTGCGAGTCGGCCAGCTGCTGGGGTAGTGACCTTGTGTGTCAGCATGTCCGTGATCTTCTTTTAATTCGTTTTTATTTTTTTAAATATATATAATAATGATAATTATTATTATTTATTTAATTATGTATTTTTTAAATACATTTTATTAATATTATTTTTTATTTTTCCCCTCCCTCAGGGGGGGAACTCGACAGGGCGGTTGCTGGTTGTTCCATCTCCATCGTTGGGGTCCCTTTCGGGTGGGGTGGGTGGTTCCCGTGGCCCCGTGCTGTTTGTGGGTTGGGCTCTCGGGGAGGCTGGGGCCGTACTCTGGCTCCCACACACACTGGGAGTCAAATGTATTCTACATACAAATTCACACATACATGCATACATACATAGGTACCTACGCTCTCACATACATACACAAATACAGTACATATCTACATACTCAAAGTTTGTACATCCACACGTAATTTCATTGTACAAACGTACACATACACATACTGTACATATACAGTACATTCACTGTACAAACATACATATACACATACTGTACATATACACTCACTGTACAAGATACACCACACCATTAAAATACCCATGTATCTGTCTCGATACTGCACAATATATTGACCATTATAACACCAGAGGTAGTTGTACACATCACATTCAACCCAGATTTCACTCCAAAAAAGGTTCTAATTTGCTTGCCTGCTATACCACCAACATGTGGAACTCCGTATCGAAAAGAAAAGGCATTACAGGCTGCGGCTACTCGTAACTGGGAATATACAAAGCCTTTTACCTATTTTAAAATATATGTTATTTTATTTACTTGCAGTATATTTGTATTTTAAATGCTACTTTCTACATAGTACTGTGTGAGTTAAAATATATATTTCAACTGAAACCATGTCAGGCTTTCTTGTAGCAGTGAATGTGTACCGTGATGAAACTGTACCCTTTCCTATGCAAACTTCTCATAACAATCAATCACACATTGTTACAAACTGAGAGGAAAATCAACCTCAAACTGTCTCGTTTTCATGAAGAATCTAAATCAAAGCATTGCATCATCCCCACAAGACAAAGCATCTTCCTATTGAAGAAAAGTGTTACTAATGAAATATAAAGTTAGTAAAGATGTGAGAGTAAGAAGTAAACAAACCTGTTCTGTGTAACACAACTTGAGCGTCCATAAGTTGATGTTGTCGCTCCTTCTCCTCTTTTGTTGGACAAAGTTCCTCCTCATACTTTGCTATCGTTCTTTCGCACATTTTCACACAATCACAACACTTTACACTCACATTTGATCTCTACTTAGCGATGTGTTGATAACGTCCGCGTCTTTTTGTTAGCAGCTAACAAGCTAAGCTAACTAGCAAGCTAAGCTAGCACATAAAGTGCGCTCAGACTAATGTATCCGGATACAAACAATGACTAACAATGTTTCATCTACTACACGACATATATGCGTACATGTATGCACTAAATACAAATAGAGAAACAATAATGGCCAGTGGCCACGTTTAGGCCTTCTCTGTCAAACGCCATTTTGCTTTTTACTCCTTCGTCTTCTTTGGATTTCCAGCAGACTAGTAGAGCATCTTAGGCCTCCACAGCTTCTTAACGGGACTTCTCCGTCCTGTCCTATGGTCCATACTACATTCTACAGTACAGGAGGTCGCGCTAGCAACCTTTCAATGGACCACTTCCAAGTTGGCTTCTGCGCATGTCCAATTTGTGGAGGTCAAAGTTCGTAAGGGATAAACAAAGCCAAGCGACTCCATACTTTTTTAGTAAACTTCGTCAGTTGGAGGTTTGTGTTTACTCTTTAGCGTGAATAGTAGTAGATATATTTCTGAATTATTGTTTATTCCACGTCGTGTATATTTTTCAATATGTTGAAGACAATTTGTGCAGTTGTGGGATGTTCTAATAGTACATCATCATCATCATCATCATCATCATTTCTTTGTATTCCTTTCATGAACATGCATATATACAAGCCACGTACACGTCACACTTTCAACTCCAACATACTTTTTCATTTTCCTTGAAGCATTTTCACAATGACACGTCCAATCAAAATCAAAAATCAGTTTGATACAATGCCAGTTGTCTCTTTTTCTAACTCTTTTTAAATTCAAAAATATTCTTGCAACTTTTTAAGTCTTTCTTTAGAGACTTCCATGCTTTCACAGCAGCAACAGGCAAGCACATTTCTTTCAAATGTGTTGGCGCTCTTGGATGTTTAAAGTCATACATGTGATTCTCATCTTCAGACGTGAACACCAATAACTTTTGTAAGTCCTTCGGAAGAACTCTATTTCGAGCTTTGAACATCACTAATAGAGTATGCAATTCTACAATGTCTTTTAGTTTGAATAATCCTGACCTAATGAAGAGTGCATTTGTGTGGTCTCTATATCCTACTTTAAAAATGATACCAATTGCTCTTTTCTGTAAAAGAAATAAAGGCATTATGTTGCTGTGCCAAATTTCTGCACAATAATTGAAAGAAGGTAGAATAATTGAGCAATATAGCATTCTCATTGTATTATACGGGACACTGTATTTAACCTTGTTCAAAATAAATCAGCCTTTAGATAGCTTATTTTTCACATGCAATATATGAGCTTTCCATGTCAACTTTTCATCTAGGATGACCCCAAGAAATCTGATTTCAGACACCTTCTGAATGTTCACATTGTTTATGGATAAATTAACTTCTACCTTTCTTGTATTACTGAATACCATCAATTTAGTATTTTCCAAATTTAAAGATAATCTATTTACATCAAACCACAATTTTAGTTTAACCATTTCCTCTTCAATATTATCAGCTAAGATTTTCAAGTCATCTGCTGAACAGTATAAATTTGTATCATCTGCGAATAATACGTACTGTAAAATTTTCAAATCCTCACAAATATAATTTATATATAACATAAAAAGTTTAGGTCCTCACAAGATGGAAACAAACTATGTGTGACATTCATGAGTGTTATTTTGACTCAGGAAGATGTGATCCACCATTCAAACAGTACCAGTTTCCAAAAGATCCAGACATGAAAATAAGATGGAATAATTAATTCGTTAATAGGAAATGTAAGAACACTAATAACAAGTGGGTGGACTGGAAGCCTACAAAAGACTCACAGATCTGCAGTAAACATTTCTTGCATGGTAAACCAATGGATGAGCACCCTTTGCCGTTGTTTGAAATGGGCTACACATCAACAGTTAGCGTGAAAAGAAGAAGAAGACTAGTGCGGCATGGACCTACAGATCTTTAAACCACACATTTGGGTATCAATCTGATACCAAGTAGTTACAGGATCATACATTGGTTATATTCAAAGTCCTTATGTGTCCATGGACATATTTCCTGAGTTTATAAACATCCATCCATCCATCCATCTTCTTCCGCTTATCCGAGGTCGGGTCGCGGGGGAAGCAGCCTAAGCAGGAAAGCCCAGACTTCCCTCTCCCCACATCGTCCAGCTCTTCCCGAGGGATCCCCAGTAGGACAAATTTATAAACATAGTATAATTTTTTTTTAAACGAAAGAAGATGTGATGCCAAAAAATATTGATGTAATCATAGAAGTAGCACTTTTTAGAGGCGGTATAGTACCGAATATGATTCACTACAATCGTGGTACTATACTAATACCGGTATACCGTACAACCCTAGTTTTTACATAGTAGGATCACCCCGCTGGTGGGTAGAAATACACTTAAGACTAATTTAACCCCACTTTGACTACGGAATGCATGTTTAGTACCGTGACGCTTTAAAAGCCCTGAAAAACAAACTCCAGACAGACCAAAATAAAATAATCGGGCTTCTACTCAACTTTCCATCTCGGGTTCACATTTCCGCCAACCATTTCCTTAATGTGGGGAGGCTCTTGGTAGCCGACAGAGTACATCTTCTTGCAGTTGGTCTGGTGTACAAGATACACCGTTCTACTAAAATACTCATGTACCTGTCTAGATACTTCAAAATATATTCACCATCAGGGTTTCCCGCAGCGTTTTGTTGTTAAGGCGACCGCCTTGTGTTGTTATCAAAATCATTGGTAACAATATGATCAATAAACGTGGCACAGTGTCCTGTGATTCTGCTTGGCTTTGTGATTTTAGGATATAAACAGATGCTGTACATTGTATCAATGAAGTCATCAATGGACTTTTGCTTGTTTAGGTTCAATAAGTCAATATTAAAGTCGCCACATAAGAACTTTATTTTTTGACCATTGTCCATGTAAGTTGCCTTGATCCAATCTTCAAATGTTTCTATACTTGACTAAGGTGATCTATATAAACAACTGATGAATATGTGTTTGCTTTTTTCCTGACATATTTCAATGGTTATACATTCTAAGATATTATCTATAGCAAATGACATGTTTTGTACCACGTTGTAAATCAGGTTCTTCATCACGTACACAGCTACTCCTCCTCCATTTTTGTTGCTTCTGTTGATGTAGTTTAGTTCATATCCTTCCAGATCAAAATCTATTCATTTTTTATCATCAATCCATGTTTCTGTGACAGCGATCACTTTGAAGTGAAAAAGTGAATCATTGTTGTAATTTGCGTAGAGGCTTCTGCTATTAAAATGAATAATTGACCATTTGTTATCACACTTAATGTTGCTATTATATTGTTTGTCTGTATAATAAAAACTTTTATTACTGATGTGGGAGAAAACATTTGTATCTGGATCTATATCATTTTCCAATTCTTTGTTTTTGTGATGTTTTTTGTTTTATTTTTCAGTTCTAAATTTTTTTGTTCAACAATCTTTAGTTATTCTCCGGTGTGGACGACTCAAATGTGGCATTTTTCCTCAAATCCTCAGTGCTTTGTTTTTATTTTGAAATTGTCTGTGTGTGTGTGTGTGTGTGTGTGTGTTTCCTTCTATTCTTATTTTGGGGGGCAAAACTAAAGAGAAATTTTCCGGACCATAGGGTGCTCCGGATTATAAGGCGCACTGCTGATGAGCGGGTCTGGTCGGGGTTATTTTCATACAAATGGCGCATTAAAGGGGTCTTTTTATTTTTTGTAAATCGCTACAGGGTGCGCCGTTTTGTGGGCGGTCTTATTTACGTGGCTCACCTTCGACAGCGTCTTCTCCCCGCCATCTTTGTTGTAGCGGTGTAGCGTGCAAGGACGGGAGTGGAAGAAGTTTCAAAAGATGGCGCTAACTGTTTTAATGACATTCACACTTTAATTAATTCAATTGCAATCGTGTGCACAATATATATTGTTGGTTAATTATTTTTTGTTTTTTTTGTTGATTTACTTTTGTAGCTGTATGTAGAAACGGCACTGCTGGAGTGGCAGCTGGTTGCTCTTTTAATGTCTTTAATGTCCTTTGTGTTCTTTGATGTTTCCCTCTTACACACATGTTTATGTGTGCTATGGCAATAAGGTTTTTTTTTTCTTCCCTTGGCCTCAGTCTGGACCCCTCTCCAGGGGCCCAGGCTTAGACGGAATATTTTATTTTTTTACTTAGTTTCTCGTAAGTAAAACATGTGTGCTTGTCTTACATGGAGATAGTAAATGATTTCAACACTTTAAAAAGTGCAGTTCCCCTTAACATTAGAACATAGAACAAACATATATAATGTAACAAGAACATGAATGTGATGTGATTAAATCATCTTAATACTGCCCTGACGCCATGATTATGTTCAGGATTTCCCTTTTAAAGGGCAAAGTCCTCCCAGGTTATTTTGTCCTATTAACTATCTGTATAAAGCAGTGGTTCTTAACCTGGGTTCGGTCGAACCCTAGGGGTTCGGCGGAGCCTCTGCCACGGAGGTAAAGACACATCCAACTTATCGTGTAAATAAAAACTTCTCCCTATCGGCGTATTATGGATACCCCCAAACAATGTTCCCTCTAATTTTCCATCTGATTTGCAGGTTTTTTGATTGAAATTTTTACTAGCAGTTTGCAAAGGAAGATAATAAATTATATGAAACAGTACAGTTTACACAGTACAGTACATATTCCGTACAATTGACCACGAAATGGTAACACCCCAATAAGTTTTTCAACTTGTTTAAGTCGGGGTCCACGTTAATCCATTCATGTGAGTGTGTGTAAGGTGTATAATTTGTTGTGAGTTCATGCACTGTGTTGGTTTTGTTCTTTGAACAAGGTGATGTTCATGCACGGTTCATTTTGTGCCCCAGTAAAAAAACATATAATTTATTCTTGAATTTGAAAAAAACCCAACATTTTATATTTCACTAAAGAAGGGTTCGGTGAATACGCATATGAAACTGATGGGGTTCGGTACCTCCAACAAAATTAAAAACCACTGGTATAATGTGATGAGACTAGAATTGAAGTTTAAGAATTTATTGTACAAATGGACTGGGATATGCAACTCATCTTTACGGGTTGTTAAATTCGACATAACACGACAACCACGTGGTTGCAAGACCACGTTGCAACTCATTTGTATACTCTAGCCTTTAAATAGACCCCCTTTTTAGACCAGTTGATCTGCCGTTTCTTTTCTTTTCTCCTCTGCTCCCCTCTCCCTTGTGGAGGGGGAGTTGCACAGGTCCGGTGGCCACGGATGAAGTGCTGGTTGTCCAGAGTCGGGACCCGGGGTGGACCGCTAGCCTGTGCATCGGTTGGGGACATCTCTGCGCTGCTGACCCGTCTCCGCTCGGGATGGTTTCCTGCTGGCCCCACTATGGACTGGACTTTCGCTGATATGGTGGATCCACTGTGTACTGGACTTTCACAATATTATGTCAGACCCACTCGACATCCATTGCTTTCGGTCTCCCCTAGAGGGGGGGGGGGGGGGGGGGGGAGGAGGAGGGGGGTTACCCACATATGCGGTCCTCTCCAAGGTTTCTCATAGTCATTCACATCGACGTCCCACTGGGTTGAGTTTTTCCTTGCCCGTATGTGGGCTCTGTACCGAGGATGTCGTTGTGGCTTGTGCAGCCCTTTGAGACACTTGTGATTTAGGGCTATATAAATAAACATTGATTGATTGATTGCAAGTACGATGGAATGCATCATCCTCACAAGACAACCCAAGTTCTTATACACAATATATTGAAGAAAAGTGTAATAATGAAATATAAAGTTAGTAAAGATGTGAGAGTAAGAAGTAAACAAACCTGTTCTGTGTAACACAACTTGATGTTTCTTGAAAACAGCGTCCAGTAGTTGATGTTGTCGCTCCTTCTCCTCTTTTGTTGGACAAAGTTCCTCCTCATACTTTGCTATCGTTCTTTCGCACATTTTCACACAATCACAACACTTTACACTCACATTAGTTCCCTACTTAGCGATGTAAAGGTAACCTGCGCGTCTCTTTGTTAGCAGCTAACTAGCAAGCTAAGCTAGCTGCAAGTAGTGATGGGACCAAATGTGTGGAGTCATGGAGGGGGCGTTTCTTCTTTCATTTAGGGGAGGAGCCGGAAATGATGACGTAAGAAGCTATTTCTCTGGAACATAAAAAAATACTCATAACTTGAAAGCTTCCATTCTTCCAAAGACAAAGGAGTTAATTTTTTAAGAAAGAAAAGAAACAGAATTGACCACTTCAAATACATTTTAGGATGTTTTGCAAGTGAAGACAACACTTGTTCGTTCTGTGATAGCGAAACAAAATAAACAGTTTATTTTATGTATGCAAAGTACGACTTGTCCAGGGTGTACCGCGCCTTCCGCCCGATTGTAGCTGAGATAGGCTCCAGCACCCCCCGCGACCTCAAAGGGAATAAGCGGTAGAAAATGGATGGATGGATGGTATGCAAAGTAAATCTCTATGGGATGATGTACAATATTGGCTTTTGCCTGACACTCCAAACTTTGGTTAATATTGATATTGTTATGGGGATGTTAAAAAAGAAAAAAAAAACACAACAATTGGGATTTTTTTTAATCCACAAATGTAAGTTTGTAAAAACAAAAACATCCTTCCACAAACAATTGAGCCATTTTCTCTCACTTTTATATTGCATAAAGGTCTGGGTACATACATATAAAACAATCGCAACACAATCATCATATTACAAAAGAGAGTAATAAAGATAATTAACAAAATTGATTATAGGACCCAACAAATGATTAATAAAATCCCACATTTTAAAATTGTATAAAAGACAACTGTTCAAATGATGTACGGTATAAAGTAAATAATAATATGCTTCCTGAAGTGGTCCAGAAGATGTTTCAGATGTGAACCAGTACATATGTATACCATATAAAGGTGCTAATCTATGGGATCATTAAAGGCCTACTGAAATGAATTTTTTTTATTTAAACGGGGATAGCAGATCTATTCTATGTGTCATACTTGATCATTTCGCGATATTGCCATATTTTTGCTGAAAGGATTTAGTATAGAACAACGACGATAAAGATTGCAACTTTTGGTATCTGATAAAAAAAAGGCTTGCCCCTACCGGAAGTAGCGTGACGTAGTCAGTTGAACATATACGCAAAGTTCCCTATTGTTTACAATGATGGCCGCATGAAGTGAGAGAGATTCGGACCGAGAAAGCGACAATTTCCCCATTAATTTGAGCGAGGATGAAAGATTTGTGGATGAGTAAAGTGCAAGTGAAGGACTAGTGGGGAGTTAAAGCTATTCAGATAGGGAAGATGCTGTGAGAGCCGGGGGTGACCTGATATTCAGCTGGGAATGACTACAACAGTAAATAAACACAAGACATATATATACTCTATTAGCCACAACACAACCAGGCTTATATTTAATATGCCACAAATTAATCCTGCATAAAAACACCTGCGTGTTTGTTACGCTAGCTCCTAGCTCCTCTGCTAGCTCCTAGCTCCATAGAACACGCCAATACAATTCAAACACCTGATCAACACACACAATCACTCAGCCCAAAAGACCGTTCACCTAACCCAAGGTTCATAAAGCTTATATATTTTTAAAAAGTTACGTACGTGACGCGCACATACGGTCAAACTATCAAATGTTTAGCAGCCAAGGCTGCATACTCACGGTACCTGATATTCAGCTGGGAATGACTACAACAGTAAATAAACACAAGACATATATATACTCTATTAGCCACAACACAACCAGGCTTATATTTAATATGCCACAAATGAATCCTGCATAAAAACACCTGCGTGTTTGTTATGCTAGCTCCTAGCTCCTATGCTAGCTCCTAGCTCCATAGAACACGCCAATACAATTCAAACACCTGATCAACACACACAATCACTCAGCCCAAAAGACCGTTCACCTAACCCAAGGTTCATAAAGCTTATATATTTTAAAAAAGTTACGTACATACGCAAAAAAAAGTTGCGCACATACGGTCAAGCGATCAAATGTTTAGAAGCCAAAGCTGCATACTCACAGTAGCACGTCTGCGTCTTTGTCATCCAAATCAAAGTAATCCTGGTAAGAGTCTGTGTTGTCCCAGTTCTCTACAGGCGTCTGTGTATCGAAGTCAAAAGTCCTCCTGGTTAGAGTCTCTGTTATCCGAGTTCTTCCATCTTGACTGCATCTTCCGGGAATGTAAACAAAGAAGCACCGGCTGTGTACTGTTGTTGCTGACTACGTTCGAAAAATACGTCCATTTCGCACCGACAACTTTCTTCTTTGCTTGCTCAGCTTCCTTCTCCATAATGCAATGAACATGATTGCAACAGATTCACGAACACAGATGTCCAGAATACTGTGGAATTATGAAATGAAAACAGAGCTTTTTCGTATTGGCTTCAATGTGGAAGGCATACCCGTGTTCGCCGGTCTACGTCACGCGCATACGTCATCCTCAGAGGCGTTTCGAACCGGAAGTTTAGCGGCAAATTTAAAATGTCACTTTATAAGTTAACCCGGCCGTATTGGCATGTGTTATAATGTTAAGATTTCATCATTGATATATAAACTATCAGACTGCGTGGTCGGTAGTAGTGGGTTTCAGTAGGCCTTTAACAATTAGAAATAAAAATGGTCACACTTCAATATTTCAAACACCTATAAAAACACTATTATGAATAAGTCTAATATTGTATTATGAATATACAAAACCCAAAAGCAGTGAAGTTGTCACGTTGTGTAAACGTTAAATAAAAAGAGAATACAATGATTTGCAAATCCTTTTCAATTTATATTCAATTTAATAGACTGCAAAGACAAGATATTTAATGTTCGAACTGAGAAACGTATACCTTTTTAGCAAATAATTATTAACTAGAATTCAATGGCAGCAACACATTGCAAAAAAGTTGTCATAGGGGCATGTGCACCACTGTGTTACATGGCCTTTCCTTTTAACAACACTCCGTAAACGTTTGGGAACTGAGGAGACACATTTTTTAAGCTTTTCAGGTGGAATTCTTTCCCATTCTTGCTTGATGTACAGCTTAAGTTGTTCAACAGTCCGGGGGTCTCCCTTGTGCTATTTTAGGTATCATAACGCACCACACATTTTCAATAGGAGACAGGTCTGGACTACAGGCAGGCCAGTCTGGTACCCATACTCTTTTACTACGAAGCCATGCTGTTGTAACGCGTGTAGAATGTGGCTTGACATTGTCTTGCTAAAATAAGCAGGGGCGTCCATGAAAATGACGTTGCTTGGATGGCAACATATGTTGCTCCAAAAGCTGTATGTACCTTTCAGCATTAATGGTGCCTTCACAGATTTGTAAGTTACCCATGTCTTGGGCACTAATGCACCCCCATACCATCACACATGCTGGCTTTTGAACCTTGCGCCTATAACAATCCGGATGGTTATTTTCCTCTTTGGTCCGGAGGACAGAACGGCCACAGTTTCCAAAAACAATTTGAAATCTGGACTCGTCAGACCACAGAACACTTTTCCACTTTGCATCAGTCCATCTGAGAAGAGCTTGGGCCCTGCAAAGCCAGCAGCGTTTCTGGGTGTTGTTGATAAATGGCTTTCCACGTACTCGGATTAAAAAAACACTAATATAAAATATATATTCTATAAATGTAGAAGCATGTTAAAAAGATTGTTACACAAACAACAATGTCACACATGTTATATGTGCTGATGTTGTTAGAAAGTCAAAATTAAAGTTTTGACAGTTTATTTCAAATCCTGCAGTTTCATTTGCTGCTGCTGTTCTCACCAGCACACTTGTGTTTCTTACACTGGTACTTATAAGAGAATCTTTCACCACACACACTGCAACTCACCACTTTCTCTCCTAGGTGTGTTCTCATGTGTGTTCTAAGGGTTGATCGTTCACAAAAGCTTCTGTTGCAGATTGAACAGGAATGTGATTTTTCACCAGTGTGTGTTCTCGTGTGTTTTTTTAAATTTTGACTTTCTGTAAAACCTTTACCACAGACTAAACAGGAAAAAGGTTTTTCACCAGTGTGTGTTCTCATGTGTACTTTCAAATTGTTACTTTGTGCAAAACCTTTACTACAGATGGAACAGATAAAAGGTTTTTCACCGGTGTGTAAAATTGTGTGTTTTTTTAAACTCTGACTGTGTGTAAAACTTTTACCACATATTGAACAGGTAAAAAGTTTTTCTCCAGTGTGTATTGGCATATGTTCGTTTAACACATTTTGTTTTGTAAAACCTTTACCACAGACTGAACAGGAAAAAGGTTTTTCACCGGTGTGTGTTCTCATGTGCACTTTCAAATATTCCTTCCTTGTAAAAGATGAGCCACAGGTTGAACAGGAAAAGGGTTTTTCACCAGTGTGTGTTCTCATGTGTACTTTCAAATTTTGACTTTGTGCAAAACTTTTACTACAGAGTGAACAAGTAAAAGGTTTTTCTCCTGTGTGTGTTCTCATGTGTCTTTTCAAATGGTCACCTTGGACAAAACTTGAATTACACACAGAACACTTAAGAAGGTTTTCCCCAGTGTGTCTTTTCAGGTGTTCTTTCAAACCTTGACTTCGTACATACCTTGAATCACACAAAGAACACGAAAAAGTGTTTTCTCTTTTATGTGTTCTTTTGTGCTCTTTCATATTTTCCTTCCTTGTAAAAGATAAGCCACAGATTGAACAAGAAAAATTTTTTTCACCAGTGTGTGTTCTCATGTGTGCTTTCAGACGACAACGGTATTTAAAGGTTTTGTCACAGTGAGAACATTTCAAGTGAGTGTTGTCAGTGTGACATATCTTATCATCTTTAGAGTGTTCATCATCAGTGTCAGGAGAGTGTGACGTTGTGTCCTCACTATCTGATAGTGGAGCTAAAAGCTTGTCTGCTTGTGATCCTCCACAGTGGTCTCCATCAGCTTCTGTTGTCATGTGTTGTGTTGAGCTGCTGCTTGGAGGCTCCGCCTCTCTCTTCTCCTCACTTTCACCTTTGACCTCATCATCTTCACTCTTCACAGGGACACCAGTCACTGGAAACTCCTCCAGTCCTTCAAGATGATCTCCCTCCGGACTGATGCTGTGTTCCTCCTCTTCCTTTTTAATGTGGGGGGTCAGTAAGTCTTCCTCTTCCTTTTTACAGGGAAGGGTCTGTGTCAAAGAGGAAAAGGAGACGCCAGAGGGTCTCTGGCGCCTGGTCTTCCTCGTTGATGGATCCTCCTTCACCATCCTGAAGCTACACTCCTGTTTTTCAGGCAGAAGTTGTTCTTCACAGACGTCTGCAGGACACAAAATGATAAACATGCTTGAGAAATGTCCAGATTTGCTCAGTCACATGAGGCATTCAGTATGTTTACATGTACTTAAAATAACAAGTTATTATATGAATTTTCCTGAAAACAAACACACTGCTCTTTACAACATTATTCACAGGAAAAGAAGACCACTTTTTACGAGGGATGGGCAATAAGGCTTAAAATCTATATTGTGATAAATTCCCTTCCACTTAAAGGCCTACTGAAAGCCACTACTACCGACCACGCAGTCTGATAGTTTATATATCAATGATGAAATGTTAACATTGCAACACATGCCAATACGGCCGGGTTAACTTATAAAGTGCAATTTTAAATTTCCCGCGAAACTTCCGGTTGAAAACGTCAATGTATGATGACGTTTGCGTGTGACGTCAATGGTTGAACCGGAAGTATTCGGACACATTGTATCTCAATACAAAAAGCTCTGTTTTCAACGCAAAATTCCACAGTATTCTGGACATCTGTGTTGGTGAATCTTTTGCAATTTGTTTAATTAACAATGAAGACTGCAAAGAAGAAAGCTGTAGGTGGGATCGGTGTATTAGCGGCTGGCTGCAGCAACACAACCAGGAGGACTTTGAGGATAGCAGACGCGCTATCCGACGCTAGCCGCCGACCGCATCGATGATCGTGGTGAAGTCCTTCGTTGCGCCGTCGATCGCTGGAACGCAGGTGAGCACGGGTGTTGATGAGCAGATGAGGGCTGGCGTAGGTGGAGAGATAATGTTTTTATCATAGCTCTGACAAGGTCCCGTAGCTAAGTTAGCTTCAATGGCGTCGTTAGCAACAGCATTGCTAGGCTTCGACAGGCGGCACAGCATTAACCGTGTGGTTACAGGTCCAGTGTTTGGTTCGGTGTCTCCTGATAGTAGTATTGTTGATCTGCTGTCTATCCTTCCAGTCAGGGGCTTATTTCTTTTGTTTCTATCTGCATTTAAGCACAATGCTATCATGTTAGCTCCGTAGCTAAAGTGTTTCACCGATGTATTGTCGTGGAGATAAAAGTCACTGTGAATGTCCATTTCGCGTTCTCGACTCTCATTTTCAAGAGGATGTAGTATCCGAGGTGGTTTAAAATACAAATCTGTGATCCACAATAGAAAAAGGAGAGAGTGTGGAATCCAATGAGCCAGCTTGTACCTAAGTTACGGTCAGAGCGAAAAAAGATACGTCCTGCACTGCACTCTAGTCCTTCACTCTTACGTTCCTCATCCACAAATCTTTCATCCTTGCTCAAATTAATGGGGTAATCGTCGCTTTCTCGGTCCGAATCGCTCTCGCTGCTGGTGTAAACAATGGGGAAATGTGAGGAGCCCTTCAACCTGCGACGCCACGCTACTTCCGGTACAGGCAAGGATTTTTTATCAGCGACCAAAAGTTGCGAACTTTTTCGTCGATGTTCTCTACTAAATCCTTTCAGCAAAAATATGGCAATATCGCGAAATGATCAAGTATGACACATAGAATGGATCTGCTATCCCCGTTTAAATAAAAAAATGTCATTTCAGTAGGCCTTTAAGTGCAGCTGGGATAGACTCAATCGCCCCCTGTGACTTTAATGTCAGTTACTGCTGTATAAACTTGGAGAAAAGATCAGGTTGTCTACAGTGTAAATCTGTATTCTGTATTGTTGTCTCTGCTATGACGCCATCTTGTGGTCGAGTTCGCTCACTGCGAGTGCTGTGGGTTGAAAGTGCATTTCGTTTTGCTTCGTGGTTTCATTCATCTCGCCAAGCAACGTTTGTAAGTGTAACCGGGGATGTCCACAGGATGTGGAACGGCGGCCCCACGGCGACAGACCAGTTTTGTTTTCAAGTCAATGTGTCAGTTTCCACCGCCTGGCTTCTATATTTAGTGGTCGGCACAACAAGGCGGTTCAATTGAGCTAAAATCTGCTCATTTGGGACAGGAAGTCATGCATAAACACAGAATAAATTATCCAGTTTACTTTCAAAGTAGAATATTCGATGTAAGGCGGATGGTATTCTACACTTTGAAAAGTCATAATGGACATGAAGTCCTAATTTCACCTCCTTGACACAAATGGACGAAAACATGCTGATTCTAAAATGCCCAAAATTAAAGAATCATAACAGGCATATCCCTGGCAGCTATATGGGGGCCTGTACTTCAGCATTGTATTAAAATGACTAGTTCCATCTCCAACATTAAAGTGAGTGTCGCTAACACAAATGCACAAAGGAAAATGTGTGGAGGAGAATTGCGAGTAGTCGAAACAAAGATTGTGAATGAGTGACAAGAGGCTCACTTTGTTCATGTAAGTCTACTGTCAAATAAACATGCTCAGGTGCTGAGAGCGATGCACGGAGTGAGACCTCTTAGTCCAATTTAGGGGTGGGCGATATATCAATATACTCGATATATCGCGGGTTTGTCTCTGTGCGATTTAGAAAATTACTATATCGTGATATTGGAGTATATGTTCTCACACAGTCGCTTTTAGCTGCGGGCATTACACTTCATGCGTTTCCCACTCTTTCTTGTCCCTCCTTCTCACAGAGACATAAAACAAGCGCACTTTCTTACATACGTCACATACTGTCGCGCGTGCAACGTCACACGCCCTCCCCGAGCAGAGAGGTAGCGACATGGGTAACGTTAGCTGTGATGCTAACGGTGCATTGCGAGTGGTAATACGAGAGAAAGAAGGTGCGAATCTGGTAACAAATGAAGGAAGAATTATTTCCCAAGAAAAACAGCAGGGAGTCCATCGTCTGGCGGTGGTTTGGCTTCAAGAGGGAATATGTTGAATAATTATGCGGCAAAAGCGTTGCTCCAAAAAGTAGCAGCACTGCTAATTTGTAGTATCATTTGAAAAGTCACCCGCTAGAGGGAAGAGTGCTTAAAACTCCGCATGTCAACATCTCCGGCCGGTGCCACACCCACAAAATGCCCAAGCAACCATTTCCAGATCAACACCGTATGAAAAAAATAGTCAACAACAGAAGGAGATAACGTCCGCAGGAACCTACCACATAGTGAAGGACATACACTATTTGATTTCCTATTATGCCGGTGCCACACCCACAAAATGCCGAAGCAACCATTTCCACATCAACACCGTATGACATATACTATTTGATATGCAGCTAATTTTTATTTGACACTTGTTGAAATATCTTGTGTGACATCATGCACAAAAGTGCACTTTATTTGTTTTAAACTATTGTAGTGGCGTTCTGTACAAAAAGTGCACTTTAATTTAGTGTTGTTTTGATAAGTCATCTTAGTGACATCATGCACAAAAGTGCACTAATAGCTTGTTTTAAAATGTCTCTGACAATCTTGCACTTTCTGTTTTGGAAATGACATGAATGTTTGTGCCACTGCTTAATAACTGTTTAATAAATACACTTTTGCTAAATTGACTTAGTTGTGATTTCCCTCTCTGCATGAAAGTTTAAAAGTAGCATATATTAATGCAGTATGAACAATAATGTTTTAATGTAGACACATAGAATCATCATACTGCTGTGATTATATGCATCAAGTGTTCATTCAAGGCTAAGGCAAAATATCGCGATATACATCGTGTATCGTGACATGGCCCAAAAATATCGAGATATTAATAAAAAGGCCATATCGCCCAGCCCTAGTCCATTTTAAAATCCAGAGACCAAGAAGGAAACACATGGACATAGCAATGTATTGATGACAGCAATAATTAAGTTATTAGGTTTATTTTTATGTACCTTAAAATCCTTTCATTTTCTCAAAAATCGACAGTGCGCCTTATAACCCGGTGCGCCTAATGTACGGAATAATACTGGTTGTGCTTACCGACCTTGAAGCAATTTATTTGGTACATGGTTTAATGATAAGTGTGACCAGTAGATGGTAGTCACACATAAAAGATATGTGGAGACTGCGATATGACGCCAGTAAATAACACCAAAACTTTAAATGCTCCATTGAAAATAAAGAACATTACACTTGGCACTCAAAAATCTGTCAAAATGTTTTAGTACGACTTTGAAGCCGCACCGCTTGATGGATTGTCGGCCCATTACGGCTACCGTAGTCAGAGATACAAGTATTACTATGGTGTGTGTATTAGGACCGCAACATGGCACCCATTAGCAGACATTATCTGGCGTTTTGTTTCACAATATTATGCAAAAACAACTTGTCTTACCTTCTGGTACCTGCTGATGTGTATTTGAGATCTGCATAAGTCCTGAAAATTTGTACAAGTCCGCCACTGTAGTCTGTGGTGATTCCATAGTCTATCTAAGCTTCTTCTTTTTCTCTATCTTCTTGTTATGGGACATTCATCCTCTGCTGTTGCCATTTCTAATATTAAGTAGTGTACAGTTCTTACTTATATCTGTCAGTAAACTCGCCATAAAAGCGCTAAAACATACCGGTGTAGTAAGTTTACATTATTCACCCAAGGAACTTTGGTTATTAGAGAGTTCCGGTCGGACAGTTTTTCACGGGACACATTTCCGGCGTTGTTGTTGCACTAGTGAGCCACGCATGAGGAGATGCTGCTCCGTTATTGATTGAAGTAAAGTCTGAATGTCATTAAAACAGTTAGCGCCATCTTTTGACACTTCTTCCACTCCCGTCCTTGCACGCTACACCGCTACAACAAAGATGACGGGGAGAACACTCTGTCGAAAGTGAGCCACGTAAATTAGACTGCTTACAAAACGGCACATCCTGAAACGACTGTCAGAAAGCGGCTTGAAGATGATCTGTAAAACATCATCTATGCAACATTTTGACCAAAGAACCACCATTACATGTTATGTAGACAACAAGGAAATATTTTACATTTAGAAAAAAATCATAATAACATGACTCCTTTCATGCGCCTTATAATACAATATATTATATGTTATATTATATATATATATAATATAACACCTTTTGTATGAAAAAAGACCGCAATAAACCCGCTCATCGGCGGTGCGCCCTATGGTCCAAAAAATACGGTATATCGGTCCCGGCCTACAATTGCATGAATATTTGAATGCCTCTGGACATCGTATTTAATGCTTTTTAATACCATAAAGGCCTTAATTTAGGCAAAGTCCATTTAATGACTTTTAATGCTTTTTAATGACCCACAGAAACCCTTCTAAAGCTCTTAAATTTAAACAAATGTGGACCGATCGATACAAACATCAACAGTAACAATACCAAGTATAATATCATTAAAAGGTCAATACAGTGGTTTGATTGATATTTTGTATTATATATATTTTGTTGATAATGTTATTTACAAACTCAGTAAAAAAGGAAGACTTTAAGGGCATAAACCAAATGATTTAATTCAGAGCCATATTTAAATATTAAATTGATATTCTAAAACCACCATCCTGTGTTTTTGTCTGATTATGATTGCGAACAAAAATTGACTCATTCTATTATCATGAAAATTTCAAACATCAGTATCCGCATTTGTATGACCGATACTGCCCCTGCACTTGTAGTATCAGCCAAAACTAAAATATCAAACAACAAAACAAGTGATTATTACATTTTAACAAAACAGAAGAATAAGTGATTATATTTATATTTACGATTTCTACTGGATTTTGATATAATTTAATACATTTTAAGGCCGACGTGGCTCGGTTGGTAGCAACTCAACAGTTCCAGGTTCGAGCCTAGTGACGGCCGTTGTGTCCTTGGGCGAGGTACTTTACCCACCTACTCCCACTGCCACCCACACTGGTTTAAATGTAACTTACATAATGGGTTTCACTAAGGCTGGGCGATATATCGCTGGTTTGTGTCTGTGCGATATAGAAAATGACTATATCTTGATATTCAAGTATACGTTCTCACGCAGTTGCTTTTAGCTGCGGGCATTACACTGCAGGCGTTTCTCACTATTTTTTTGTCTCTGCTTCTTACAGAGACATAAAACAAGCGCACCTTCTTACATACGTCACATACTGTCACGCGTGCAACGTCACACGTTACACGCCACCGCCGAGCAGAGAGGTAGCGGCATGGGTAACGTTAGCTGTAACAAGTAGTACAAGCGTAGCGGTGCGAGTGACAATACGAGAGAGAGAAGGTGCGAAACTGATCGCAAATGGAGGAAGAACAATTAATGCCCCAAAAAAACAGCACGGTGTCCATCGTCTGGCGGTGGTTTGGCTTCAAGCGGGAAGATATTCAGCAGACAACAGTAATATGCAAAGTCTGCGACAAAAGCGTTGTTACAAAAGGTAGCAGCACTACTAATTTATTCTTTCATTTAAAAAGTCACCCGATAGAGAATGAAGAGTGCTTGAAACTCCGCACGTTAACATCTCCGGTCGGTGCCACACCCAAAAAAATGCCGAAACAACCTGCACTGACACAATTGAGCCGGACGTCTTCCATTTACAGATCAACACCATATGAAAAACATAGTCACAAACAGAAGGAGATAACGTCCGCAGTAACTTATTACATAGCAGGCATGTGATTTGACCACAATGAAAAAGACTGAAAAAATTTCCGGGGGTCTGGGGGACGAAGGCCCTGGGGGGGCAACGCCCCCCGAAGCTCCTGGGTTTTCACCAATTTAAAATGCTAAAATTAACAAAGACAGCACCATTTGAAGAAAATATTTAGGTGTTAAAAGACATGAAAACATCATTAATAGAACATACATAACCCAATTATCCTAATGAATCCCTGTATATGGTTCAGTCCCAACAGTATTTAGTCACTAATATTTACATCTTGTGTTCATTTCACATCCACAGGTGTCACATTGATCAGTGTTATTATCTACAGTTTATTTACAGTATTACCACATTACTTCAGTTCACTTCACATATTAGATTTCTCGGAGAGCCCAGCCCTAACATGAGCTTTCCTTACAGATTTATTTAACAAAATACCAAATGTAAACATTTCATTCTTTTCGCCAAAATAGGATATCAATTTATGAAAATAATTAAACAGGTTTTGTATTGTTTACTCATATTTGAAAATAGGAAATAATAATAATGTGAGGACACTGACATATTGCATGAAACAAGTGTGAAAATATTTACCTTCAAGATTGTTACACCACTGACAATAGTTTCAAGAGACTACATAAGAACTTAATATTACAAAATAGTATTATATGCAAATTTATTTCAAATAAATTGTTAACTGGAATCAATAATGCAACTCTTTGAATTTCTGTAATTTCATAATATATTTTCACGTGGTTTTTTATTTTTAGAAAAACCCATTTATATTTCGCAAAGCAATAATTGGTTAATATTTAAAACAAACATGCGTATTTCGCAAGCAAATATTTTTTAGCTTACCTCATTATTAACAACCCTGTCTGCAACTGAAGTGGGTTGTTTGGGTGGATCTTTCCTCTCGATGTCTACGGCAGTTGTCGATGTAAACAAAGGATGAAGTCCGTAAGGTTTGCTCACTTTCGGTTGACATCCAAAAGTACCAGCTAGTGAAAAGTTTGTTTTCCTTGCTTCAAGTTGTTTCATATGTTTTTGGCGTTTCGCATGTACTTCCAAAGCCTTGAAACCTTGTGATCCATAGTCAATATTATCATGACACCACGTGCACAAAACCTTTCCGGGACGATCGATTTTCCGAATAAAATCACCGAACAAAGTCGTAGCTTCCTTCTTACCAACAGTATCAGTGATTTCCCTTTCCATCCAGTCTCATCGAAACTTATTTTTGACATGTTTATCAATTTATTTTATTCGTAAAGCGTCCTTTCTCTCGAGAACCAACATCGTTTACATATGGAAAACGGCGGTAATAAGCATTATGAATGATGACGTTATTAACGTCATCATTCATAGCAGATGTTCTGATTGGTCACAAGGAACATATCGACCAATCAACTACGGCGTAATATAAACTACGTCTTGAATCTTGATTTAGGGTCGGAAAAAAAAACGGAAAAACGGGAGATAATTTTTTTCCCCCCGAGATTAAAAAAGACGGAATTCCGATTTTAGACGGAATAATCACATGCCTGCATAGCGAAGGACATGGCCCCAGTTAGTGTGGTTGAAAAGCCCGGATTTAGAAAGCTCATCAACCCACTTGACCCAAGATTTAATCTGCCTAGTCGCAAATATTTTGCAAAGAAAGCTCTACCTGAGTTGTACATTAAGGTGAGAGAAGAGCTGGCGAACCAGCTTACAAATGTGATGCACTTCTCCACAACTGCTGACATATGGAGCAGCCGAACGTGTGAGCCATACCTCAGTTTGACGGTTCACTACATCGACAATTGGGAGTTGAAAATCAAGTGCCTTCAGACGAGCTTTCTTCCCCAGGACCACACAGGCGGGATCATCGCACAAGGCCTGCAAGATGCTCTGATGTCATGGAACTTAAGTGAAGCTCAACAGGTGTGCATCACCACGGATAATGGAGCTAACATTGTCAAAGCTGTGAGCATCAACCAGTGGACACGTCTACAGTGTATTGGCCATTGCCTGCATCTTGCAATTGGTGAGTTTCCCCCTGTGACAGTAATCATCTTTCAGCATTGTTATAACACCCTACTGGTCATAACGCAGAACTGTTTTATTTATGCAACTAAAGTGTGTGTGTGTGTGTGTGTGTTTGTATTTTTAAAAAAGTGCATAACTGTGCATCTTAGCTTAGGCATCCAAGAGTTTTTATATAAATTATCTGACAAGTTAATTTCTTTTTCTGCATTAGTGTCAGTAGACTGCGTTTCATATTGCATTTATTATATTTTGAAACTTATATTTTATGTAAGCATCTTCACTTTTACCCACTACTGTATAAAAATAATTACCAAAATTAGTGGATTTCTTCACAATTTCTGAAACATTATAAATGTTTGTTTTTCATTCTCAGGGAGAAGCATGAAGGACACCCGCATTGAACCTGCTGTTGCTGTGTGCAAGAAGGCAGTAAGTGGCTTCTCGTTCAGTTGGAAGAGGAGGAGAGACCTGGCCACCGCACAGCAAGAGCTGACTCTCCTTGCACACCAGCTAATCAGTGAGTCTCCTACAAGGTGGGGATCCCGAGAGAAGATGATTGAGCGGGTGCTGGAGCAGGAACAAGCGATTTCTCAATTCTTAGCCGCAGACAAGAAAACCCGGCATCTCGTTCTCACCTTGGAGACCTGCAAGTCCTTGAGTCAGTGCACAAGGCTCTCAAACCCCGCCTGGAATTCACTGATGCTCTATCAGGTGAGAGTTACATCACAGTGTCCTATGTCAAGCCTGAGCTCCATCTCTTCAAGTCCAGCCTCTTGGCATATCAGGAGGATGACACTCCACTGACCCAGTATATCAAAGCCTCCATCCTGGATTATCTGGGCGAGAAGTTTTCCGATCCTTTCACTAACGCCCTGCTGGACATGGCAGGCTTAGTGGATCCCAGGTTCAAGACAACATACTGAACAGAAGGAAAGGTGGAGGACATCAAGAGCAGAGCCTTAGTTGAGATGGAGGCTATACTGTCCGAGTCTGACCAGGGCACAGCTGAGTTGGCTGCTTCCCACCCTCAAGATGCATCAACAGCATCACAGCCAACAGAGCCACTAAGTAAGAAAACCCTTTGAAGCTTCTTTAAAACAGCAGCAACCTCATCCTCCAGCACACTATCACAGAGAGAGCGTATTGAAAAAGAGTTGTCTGCCTACTTACAGTCTGTTAAAGGCCTACTGAAATGATTTGTATTTATTTAAACGGGGATAGCAGATCCATTCTATGTGTCATACTTGATCATTTCGCGATATTGCCATATTTTTGCTGAAAGGATTTAGTAGAGAACATCAACGATAAAGTTCGCAACTTTTGGTCGCTGATAAAAAAAGCCTTGCCTGTACCGGAAGTAGCGTGACGTCGCAGGTTGAAGGGCTCCTCACATTTCCCCATTGTTTACACCAGCAGCGAGAGCGATTCGGACCGAGAAAGCGACGATTACCCCATTAATTTGAGCGAGGATGAAAGATTTGTGGATGAGGTACGTGAGAGTGAAGGACTAGAGTGCAGTGCAGGACGTATCTTATTTCGCTCTGACCGTAACTTAGGTAAAAGGGCTCATTGGATTCCACACTTTCTCCTTTTTGTATCGTGGATCACGGATTTGTATTTTAAACCACCTCGGATACTATATCCTCTTGAAAATGAGAGTCGAGAACGCGAAATGGACATTCACAGTGTCACACAAAAGAAATAAGCCCCTGACTGGAAGGATAGACAGAAGATCAACAATACTACTATCAGGAGACACCGAACCAAACACTGGACCTGTAACTACACGGTTAATGCTGTGCCGCCTGTTGAAACCTAGCAATGCTGTTGCTAACAAAGCCATTGAAGCTAACTTAGCTACGGGACCTCGTCAGAGCTATGATAAAAACATTAGCGCTCCACCTACGCCAGCCCTCATCTGCTCATCAACACCCGTGCTCACCTGCGTTCCAGCGATCGACGGCGTGACGAAGGACTTCACCCGATCATCGATGCGGTCGGCGGCTAGCGTCGGATAGCGCGTCTGCTATCCACGTCAAAGTCCTCCTGGTTGTGTTGCTGCAGCCAGCCGCTAATACACCGATCCCACCTACAACTTTCTTCTTTGCTGTCTCCATTGTTCATTAAACAAATTGCAAAAGATTCACCAACACAGATGTCCAGAATACTGTGGAATTTTGCGATGAAAACAGAGCTGTTTGTATTGAGATACAATGTGTCCCAATACTTCCGTTTCAACCGTCGACGTCACGCGCAAACGTCATCATATATAGATGTTTTCAACCGGAAGTTTCGCGGGAACTTTAAAATTGCACTTTATAAGTTAACCCGGCCGTATTGGCATGTGTTGCAATGTTAAGATTTCATCATTGATATATAAACTATCAGACTGCGTGGTCGGTAGTAGTGGCTTTCAGTAGGCCTTTAATGTTGACAGTGAAGCAAATCCCCTGCAGTGGTGGAACGACCATGAGGAAATGTTCCCAAACCTAATAAATGTGGCAAAAAAGTATCTGTGTGTGCCTGCCACCAGTTCCCCATCGGAAAGGGTGTTTAGTACCAGTGGGAAAATAGTTACATGCCACCGAACATCTCTCAAACCAGACACCGTTGATAGGCTTGTGTTTCTGGCACAAAACCTCTGAACAACCTGGTACTACTCAATGGTTGTTTTCACAAGCACAACACACCATGCACAAAATGCAACTATATATTTATTTAACTTCTTATTTGTGCCATACAGAAGAAACTAAGACTAAAGCTGTGAACTTTTCCATAAGTAACCTCATTGACATTTTGTTGCCATTGTTTTATGTTCAGGCATTGTGGCCATACAAATAGGGTCCTCTTTTTGAAATATCTTGTGACATCATGCACAAAAGTGCACGTTATTTGTTAGAAAATATTGTAGTGGCGTTCTGTTCAAAAAGTGCACTTTAATTTAGTGTTGTTTATAAATGTCATCTTAGTGACATCATGCACAAAAGTGCACTAATTAGTTTTAAAATGTTTCTGACAATCTTGCACTTTGCTTTGAAATTACATAAATGTTTGTGCTAGTGTTTAATAAATGCAGTTTGGGTAAATTGACTTAGTTGTGATTTCCCTCTCTGCATGAAAGTTTAAAAAGAGCATATATTAATGCAGTATGAACAATAATGTTTTAATGTAGACACATGAAATCATCATAATGGTGTGATTATATGCATCAATTGTTCATTCAAGGCTAAGGCAAAATATCGAGATATATATTGTGTATCGTGACATGGCCTAAAAATATTGGGATATTAATAAAAGCCCATATCGCCCAGCCCTAGGTTTCACTATGTAAAGCGCTCTGAGTCACTAGAGAAAAGCGCTAAATAAACATACTTCACTTCACATAAAAAGGAACCTCACTTTTTTATATTTTGCCTATCAAGAACACACATTTTTTTCTTTTTTATGCATTATAAATAGTAAATAAACGCGATCAATAGTCTGCTTACAATAGAGGCTATTAGAGTCAATATATTCTGCCTACAAAGAACTTAAAAAACATCCAACACCTCCTCCATTAATGTTTTATGTACATGCAGTAGGTATATATTGGTAGGTTGGTAATGCATGGCATCCTGCCAGCTGCTATGCTGACAGTTATTTTAGTACCTGTCATTAAAGCCAAGCCTGGTAAGGTAGGGACTATGGACAATTATCGACCTATCGCCCAAGCCAGCATGCTATCTAAAGTGCTGGAAAGTGTGATAATATACAGAGTTGGGGATCTTATTTGCACCGCAGACAACCAATTTGGCTTTAAGAGCAAGTACAGCACTGACTTGTGTATTAATGCTTTAAAATAAGCAGTAGGAAAATACAGAGTGCAGGGCTATACAATGTTGGTAGGGTTTATTGATGCATCTAAAGCATTTGACAGAGTCAACCATCTCAAACTCGTCACCATTCTGAAGCATAGGGGTGTTCTGGGTATATTCTGGCATATTGGTACGACAGGCAGACAATGCAGGTAAAATGGGGGGAGTAGTTTATCCTCTCCCTTTAGAGTTGGCAATGGGGTACGGCAGGGTTGGCTTCTACCACCAGGCCTATTTAGCCTGTATATGGATGACCTGTCAAGGCAGTGGGAGAATGCAGACCAGGGTGCATCATGGGGAACACCTTAATCAACCACTTTATGTACGCTGATGATTTGGCCATTATATCTCCCAGTAGTGCAGGGTTCCACGAGCTTCTTAACATATGCTCAGACTAAGGAGGATCAACATCTTATCATCATCAATGACAAGATGGAGGATGATGCAGACATGCTTAGACTGCTGTATGTCCAAGCCAATATGCTGGTGAGCAAATGTCATTACTGCTCTGATGAAGCGAAGGTGTACTTGTTTAGAGCTTACTGCACCCCTATGTACACAGCATCCCTCTGGGTGAGGTTCAAGAAAGAGAGTTTGCACACACTCCAGGTTGCCTATAATGACTGTCTCAGAATCCTGCTCAGAAAGCCCAGGGGTAGTAGTGCCAGCAAGCTTTTTTGTGATTTAGGGATAAACACCTTCCACGCCACCCTGAGAAAACTGATGTCTAAGTTTATATGTAGACTGCAGGGGCCCGAGAATGGGTTTATTATACAGATTACCAATCCAAGGTGTAGTTCTGTTAGGTACCAATCCTATATATGGAACACTGGTATCTGTGCCTCACAATACGAAGGTCCTGGGTTCGGTCCTGGGCTCGGGATCTTTCTGTGTGGAGTTTGCATGTTCTCCCCGTGACGGCGTGGGTTCCCTCCGAGTACTCCGGCTTCCTCCCACGTCCAAAGACATGCACCTGGGGATAGGTTGATTGACAACACTAAATGGGCCCTAGTGTGTGAATATGAGTTTAAATGTTATCGGCCTATCTGTGTTGGCCCTGTGATGAGGTGGTGACCAGAATGCAGCTGAGATAGGCTCCAGCACCCCCCGCGACCCCGAAAGGGACAAGCGGTAGAAAATGGATGGATGTTATCTTTGCCTTTTACTGAATGTGTAGAAGCATTTTAAAGTATATTTTTATTGCTGCTTAAATTTATTTATTATATGTTTTTTTTAACAGAATATGCACAAGCATCGATTTAAGTTTATTCTGCAAATGGACTGTGTTAGGTAACTAATTTTTACGGGTAGTTAAACTCGACAATGGAGGTAGTAAGCAGACTTAACACCTTTTCCACCAGCAGAGCCACAACTCTAGTCAACAAGCTGTCCCACCACTCTGGTCGCTTTGGTGTAGAACACATTAAAGCCTTTTACAGAAAGCTAGGAGTATCCAACAACGATTTCAAATTAGAAATAGTCTCAGCTGACGAGGTGCTTAAAAAATTGAGCACGCTATACCCAAACAAGGCCACCGGCCTTGACAATATCCCCTCCAGATTCCTCAGGGACTCTGCCACCACCATTGCCCCAATCATCCCACACATAATGAACCTCTCAATTACACAAGGCCAAGTACCAAAAGATTTCAAGATAGCAAGAGTAACTCCCCTCTTTAAAAAGGAAGCAAATTAGAAACGGGCAACTACCGACCTGTTTCTATTCTCAGTTCCATCTCGAAAGTAATGGAAAAAATAGTTTATGAACTGGTCGATAGTTACCTTGCCACTAATAAACTCATGTACAAATTACAATCCGGCTTCAGAACTAACCACTCCACTGACACATGCCTTCTCTATCTGAGCGACCACATCAAACATGAGGTGGACGTGGGCAAATACTGCGGCATGGTCATGCTGGACCTTCAGAAGGCCTTTGACACCGTTAACCACGCTATACTGTTGGATAAGCTCAGAGCAATCGGATTTGATAAAACCTCATCGAGCTGGATGCAATCTTACTTGGAGGGGAGGAAACAGGTGGTAGAGGTAAACGGCACCGTGTCCCCCCCCTCTCAGTAAGCTGTGGAGTCCCCCAAGGCAGTAAATTAGGGCCTTTACTGTTCCTAATATACATAAACGACATGTCATCAGCATGCGACTATGAATTGTTCTTGTTTGCGGATGAATCTGCCGTGCTGGTATCAGACAGGGACAAGTCACAGGTGGAGAAAATCCTCAGTGCTGAACTCTGTAGAATTTGCACCTGGCTCGCTGACAACAAGCTATCTATACACTTGGGTAAACCGGAATCCATCCTATTTGGGTCCCACTTAAGAAAGTCAGTGACTTCACAATAAAAGTGGGGGACATTGTTATTACCAGGAAAGATGAGGTCACCTACCTAGGTTCCATTCTAGAGGCTAATCTTTCCTGTGATAAAATGGCAACCAACGAACGAGATTTTTCTATAGAATCTCCTCTCTGGTCAACAAAAGCACCATGAAGATTCTAGCGGGAACTCTCATTCAACCCTTTTTTGATTACGCATGCACCTCCTGGTACCCTAGCACCTCCAAAACCCTCAAATCTAGACTCCAAACATCTCAGAACAAGCTAGTCAGATTACTTCTAGACCTCCACCCCAGATCACACTATTTCCAATGTGGAAATATTGTCAAAGTGCTTTGAGTTTCTTAAAAAAAGGTAGAAAAGCGCTATACAAGTACAACCCATTTACCATTTACACCTCACTCCTACCCACTTCTCCAAAGTGGGCTGGCTCAGGGTGGAGGACAGAGTAAAACAACTTGCACTGAGCCTAGTCTATAAAATCCGCTACACCTCCCTGATACAGAAGTATATGTCAAACTACTTCCTTAAAGGCCTACTGAAATGATTTTTTTTTATTTAAACGGGGATAGCAGATCTATTCTATGTGTCATACTTGATCATTTCGCGATATTGCCATATTTTTGCTGAAAGGATTTAGTATAGAACAACGACGATAAAGATTGCAACTTTTGGTATCTGATAAAAAAAAGGCTTGCCCCTACCGGAAGTAGCGTGACGTAGTCAGTTGAACATATACGCAAAGTTCCCTATTGTTTACAATGATGGCCGCATGAAGTGAGAGAGATTCGGACCGAGAAAGCGACAATTTCCCCATTAATTTGAGCGAGGATGAAAGATTTGTGGATGAGTAAAGTGCAAGTGAAGGACTAGTGGGGAGTTGAAGCTATTCAGATAGGGAAGATGCTGTGAGAGCCGGGGGTGACCTGATATTCAGCTGGGAATGACTACAACAGTAAATAAACACAAGACATATATATACTCTATTAGCCACAACACAACCAGGCTTATATTTAATATGCCACAAATTAATCCTGCATAAAAACACCTGCGTGTTTGTTATGCTAGCTCCTAGCTCCTCTGCTAGCTCCTAGATCCATAGAACACGCCAATACAATTCAAACACCTGATCAACACACACAATCACTCAGCCCAAAAGACCGTTCACCTAACCCAAGGTTCATAAAGCTTATATATTTTTAAAAAGTTACGTACGTGACGCGCACGTACGGTACGGTACGTGTTATGCTAGCTCCTAGCTCCTATGCTAGCTCCTAGCTCCATAGAACACGCCAATACAATTCAAACACCTGATCAACACACACAATCACTCAGCCCAAAAGACCGTTCACCTAACCCAAGGTTCATAAAGCTTATATATTTTAAAAAAGTTACGTACGTGACGCGCACGTACGGTACGGTACGTGTTATGCTAGCTCCTAGCTCCTATGCTAGCTCCTAGCTCCATAGAACACGCCAATACAATTCAAACACCTGATCAACACACACAATCACTCAGCCCAAAAGACCGTTCACCTAACCCAAGGTTCATAAAGCTTATATATTTTAAAAAAGTTACGTACATACGCAAAAAAAAGTTGCGCACATACGGTCAAGCGATCAAATGTTTAGAAGCCAAAGCTGCATACTCACAGTAGCACGTCTGCGTCTTTGTCATCCAAATCAAAGTAATCCTGGTAAGAGTCTGTGTTGTCCCAGTTCTCTACAGGCGTCTGTGTATCGAAGTCAAAAGTCCTCCTGGTTAGAGTCTCTGTTATCCGAGTTCTTCCATCTTGACTGCATCTTTCGGGAATGTAAACAAAGAAGCGCCGGCTGTGTACTGTTGTGGCTGACTACGTTCGAAAAATACGTCCATTTCGCACCGACAACTTTCTTCTTTGCTTGTTCAGCTTCCTTCTCCATAATGCAATGAACATGATTGAAACAGATTCACGAACACAGATGTCCAGAATACTGTGGAATTATGAAATGAAAACAGAGCTTTTTCGTATTGGCTTCAATGTGGAAGGCATACCCGTGTTCCCCGGTCTACGTCACCCGCATACGTCATCCTCAGAGGCGTTTCGAACCGGAAGTTTAGCAGCAAATTTAAAATGTCACTTTATAAGTTAACCCGGCCGTATTGGCATGTGTTATAATGTTAAGATTTCATCATTGATATATAAACTATCAGACTGCGTGGTCGGTAGTAGTGGGTTTCAGTAGGCCTTTAATGACCGCCATAACCACAACACCAGGGGGAGCTCCACTAACCACGTTAAACCCAGATTCCGATCTAACAAAGATCTTAACTCATTCTCTTTCTATGCCACATCAATATGGAATGCACTTCCAACAGGTGTAAAAGAAAGTGCAACTCTATCCTCCTTCAAAACCGTACTAAAAGAACACCTCCAGGCAGCTACAACCCTAAACTAACACCCTCCCTTCCCGGATTGTAAATAATCAAATGTAAATAATCAAATGTAGATACTTATTTTCATGCTTTCTGATCGCTGTCTCTCTATGTCCACTACTTGCTGTACATATCCTACCAAGTCAGTCCTACACTGTTTCAATGTCCATTTCTCTGATGATGCAATTGTTGATGACATCCCACACCCCGGATTGTAAATAATGTAAATAATTCAATGTACATACTCTGATGATTATCTTTTGTGATGACTGTATTATGATGATAGTATATGTCTGTATCATGAATCAATTTAAGTGGACCCCGACTTAAACAAGTTGAAAAACTTATTCGGGTGTTACCATTTAGTGGTCAATTGTACGGAATATGTACTTCACTGTGCAATCTACTAATATAATATAATAAAAGTCTCAATCAATCAAACAGAAAAACGAGAACCACGCGGTTGCAAGTACCAGACGTAAATATGTACATCATCCTCACAAGACAACCCAACTTCTTATACACAATGTATTTCAGAATAGTGTTAATAATCAAGTATAAAGTTAGTAAACATGTGAGAGTAAGAAGTAAACAAACCTGGTCTGTGTAACACAACTTGATGTTGTCGCTCGTTCGCCTTTTTTGTTGGACAAAGTTCCTCCTCGTACTTTGCTATCGTTCTTTCGCACATTTTCACACAATCACAACACTTTACACTCACGTTAGTTCCCTACTTAGCGATGTTTAAATAATTTCCGCGTCTCTTTGTTAGCAGCTAACAAGCTAAGCTAACTAGCAAGCTAAGCTAGCTGCAAGCTACCTTAAATGAAGCTAGCAAACAGGAGAAGTGTCAAAGTGCGCTCGGACTAATGTATTCACATACAAACAATTATTAACCGTGTGTACTCTATTAAACAACATATATGTAATAATACAGAAATATAATGCCCGCGTTTAGGCCTTCTCCGTCAGACGCCATGTTGCTTTAACACCCGATCGGTCCACGCATGCGCGTACCCTACGTCACTTCCGTCAACTTGTTTTGCCACAGTTACTTACCATGGTTCTTTTGTGTCATCTGTATTTCAATAACAATGTCATAATAAACCATCAACTACAAAACAAACGTTATTAAAAATACAGTATTTATTATGAAACCTCACAGATCTGTACACAAACCTGCAAGATGTGTTCAGCAGCCTTAAATGGAAAATAAATTGATGTTTTACTATTTTATAATAATGTATTTATTTCAGAATTCTGAAAATGTATAATAATGTTTTTGTTAGGTTACAGTAAGTGCTTCGTTTAAAAAATATCAACATTTAAAAAATAAATTATGCGATGGGAGTTAGTGGCGCCCCCGTGCGTCATTCATTACAATGACAGAAGCGTAAAAGTGGTTGAAATTGTGGCGATAACACCTTGTTCATTTTCATATTCTTGTTCCCTTTTACTCTGAGGTAAGATATTATTTGTATACATACATTACTAAAACATACAAGTATTTCATTAAGATGGCGCCGCTGTAGTGGCTGCTGGTGGCAGGAGCTCTGTGCTCTTGTCATCCTTTTGTGGTCCTGCTGTTTCCCTCTTGTTTTCATGTGGGGTTTTTTGCCTTTTGGTTGGGGACCCTTTGGGACTGTGTGACAAGGGGTGGCACTTTCGTGACTTCTGCGGTGCTTTTTTGTGAACTTCTGGATCTGCCTACCGGAGAGCAGCTGCTGGGTCTCTGCCCACACCAGAGTCCATTTGGAGAGACATGGAGGAGATGAGGATGAAGAGACAGGGCTGCGGAGCTGGCACTGAGCGCCGGACGGACACGCTTCACAGTGTATTGGCTGAATGAGCAGGTATCGGACACCTCGGTCTCCTTGACGCATCCTCGCTCATCCATGCGGACTGGACACTGGCCGAGACTTGCAGGGTTAATAGATTAGTACAAGTACATTAGAGTTAAATATGTGAGTTCACGTAGTTGAAATCTATATTATATTATTAATATATATTATGTTCTATTGTTTCTCTCCGGGTACTCCGGCTTCTTCCCACGAACACAGACATGCTTTTTTGATTGATTGAGACTTTTATTAGTAGGTTGCACAGCGAAGTACATATTCCGTACAATTGACCACTAAATGGTAACACCCGAATTAGTTTTTTAACTTGTTTAAGTCGGGGTCCACTTAAATTGATTCATGATACAGACATATACTATCATATATAGGGACGGCGTGGCGAAGTTGGTAGAGTGGCTGTGCAGCAATTGCTGGTTACTGGGGTTCAATTCCCACCTTCTACCTTCCTAGTCACGTCCGTTGTGTCCTTGGGCAAGACACTTCACCCTTTGCCTCTGATGGCTGCTGGTAGCGCCTTGCATGGCAGCTCCCGCCATCAGTGTGTGAATGTGTGTGTGAATGGGTAAATGTGGAAATACTGTCAAAGCGCTTTGAGTACCTTGAAGGTAGAAAAGCGCTATACAAGTACAACCCATTTATCATTATTATATATACTATCATCATAACACAGTCATCACACAAGATAATCACAATGAATATTTACATTATTTACAATCAGGGGTGTGGGGGGGGAGGGGGGTAGGATATGGACATCAAGTAGTGGACATAGAGAGAGAGAGATCAGAAGGCATAAGAAAAAGTATCTGCATTTGATTGTTTACATTTGATAATTAGCAATCCGGGAAGGGAGTTTAGGGTTGTAGCTGCCTGGAGGTGAACTTTTATTGCGGTTTTGAAGGAGGATAGAGATGCCCTTTCTTTTATACCTGTTGGGAGCGCATTCCACATTGATAGAAAGAGAATGAGTTAAGACCTTTGTTAGTTCGGAATCTGGGTTTAACGTGGTTAGTGGAGCTCCCCCTGGTGTTGTGGTTATGGCGGTCATTTACGTTAAGGAAGTAGTTTGACATGTACTTTGGTATCAGGGAGGTGTAGCGGATTTTATAGACTAGGCTCAGTGCAAGTTGTTTAACTCTGTCCTCCACCTTGAGCCAGCCCACTTTAGAGAAGTGGGTAGGAGTGAGGTGGGATCTGGGGTGGAGGTCTAGCAGTAACCTGACTAGCTTGTTCTGAGATGTTTGGAGTTTAGATTTGAGGGTTTTGGAGGTGCTAGGGGTACCAGGAGGTGCATGCGTAATCGAAAAAGGGTTGAACGAGAGTTCCCGCCAGAATCCTCAAGGTGCTTTTGTTGACCAGAGAGGAGGTTCTGTAGAGAAATCTCGTTCGTTGGTTAACCTTTTTGATTACCTTGGTTGCCATTTTATCACAGGAAAGGTTAGCCTCTAGAATGGGAACCTAGGTAGGTGACCTCATCTTTCCTGGTGATAACAATGTCACCCACTTTTATGGTGAAGTCATTGACTTTCTTGAGGTTGATGTGGGACCCAAACAGGATGGATTCTGTTTTACCCAAGTGTATGGATAGCTTGTTGTCAGCGAGCCAGGTGCAAGTTCTACAGAGCTCAGCACTGAGGATTTTCTCCACCTGTGACTTGTCCTTGCCGGATACCAGCAGGGCAGAGTCATCCGCAATACAAAAACAATTCACAGTCGCATGCCGATGACATGTCGTTTATGTATA